>NW_027478516.1:0-300000 GCF_051014685.1 Ptiloglossa arizonensis
TAGTTATTTGTTACGAGTATCAGACTTGCGAAAATTTTGATGGTTTCTCAAGCATTCCTTAACTTCAAACTCCCATATCTCGCGAACGGATTGACGAACTCGATTATTTCCTGTTGCATCTGAAAGCAGAAAGTCGACCGATTACAATGGTGTGTGTACTTTTCCCCTAGGTCATTCCAGTTATTCGTTTCTAGCATCAGAATTGCGAAAATTTTGATGGTTTCTGAACCATTCCTTAACTTCAAACTCCCATATCTCGCGAACGGATTGACGAACTCGAGAAATTCCTGTTGCATCTGAAAGTAGAAACTCGCCCGATTGCAAAGGTATGTGTATTTTTCCCCCAGGCCATAGTAGTTATTGGTTTCGAGTATCAGACTTGCGAAATTGTGATGGACTCTCAAGCATTCCTTAACTTCGAACTCCCATATCTCGCGAACGGATTGACGAACTCGAGGAATTCCTGTTGCATCTGAAAGTAGAAACTCGCCCCATTACTATGGTGTGTGTACTTTTCCCCTAGGCCATTCCAGTTATTGGTTTCGAGTATCACACTTGAGAAAATTTTGATGGTCTCTCAACCATTCCTTAACTTCAAACTCCCATATCTCGGGAACGGATTGACGAATTCGACAAATTCCTGTTGTATCTGAAAGTAGAAACTCGCCCGATGACAAAGGTATGTGTATTTTTGCCCTAGGCCATAGTAGTTATTGGTTTCGAGTATCAGACTTGCGAAAATTTTGATGGTTTCTCAACCATTACTTAACTTCAAACTCCCATATCTCGCGAACGGATTGACGAACTCGAGGAATTCCTGTTGCATCTGAAAGTAGAAACTCGCCCCATTACAATGGTGTGTGTACTTTTCCCCTAGGACATTCCAGTTATTGGTTTCGAGTATCACACTTGCGAAAATTTTGATGGTTTCTCAACCATTCCTTAACTTCAAACTACCATATCTCGCGAACGGATTGACGAGCTCGAGAAATTACTGTTGCATCTGAAAGTAGAAAGACGCCCGATTACAAAGGTATGTGTATTTTTCCCTAGGGCTCTGTAGTTATTTGTTTCGAGTATCAGACTTGCGAAAATTTTGATGGTTTCTCAAGCATTCCTTAACTTCAAACTCCCATATCTCGCGAACGGATTGACGAATTCGACATATTCCTGTTGCATCTGAAAGCAGAAACTCGCCCGATTACAAAGGTATGTGTATTTTTGCCCTAGGCCATAGTAGTTATTGGTTTCGAGTATCAGACTTGCGAAAATTTTGATGGTTTCTCAACCATTCCTTAACTTCAAACTCCCATATCTCGCGAACGGATTGACGAACTCGAGGAATTCCTGTTGCATCTGAAAGTATAAACTTGCCCCATTACAATGGTGTGTGTACTTTTCCCCTAGGACATTCCAGTTATTGGTTTCGAGTATCACACTTGCGAAAATTTTGATGGTTTCTCAACCATTCCTTAACTTCAAACTCCCATATCTCGCGAACGGATTGACGAACTCGAGGAATTCCTGTTGCATCTGAAAGTAGAAACTCGCCCCATTACTATGGTGTGTGTACTTTTCCCCTAAGCCATTCCAGTTATTGGTTTCGAGTATCACACTTGCGAAAATTTTGATGGTCTCTCAACCATTCCTTAACATCAAACTCCCATATCTCGGGAACGGATTGACGAATTCGACAAATTCCTGTTGTATCTGAAAGTAGAAACTCGCCCGATTACAAAGGTATGTGTATTTTTGCCCTAGGCCATAGTGGTTATTGGTTTCGAGTATCAGACTTGCGAAAATTTTGATGGTTTCTCAACCATTACTTAACTTCAAACTCCCATATCTCGCGAACGGATTGACGAACTCGAGGAATTCCTGTTGCATCTGAAAGTAGAAACTCGCCCCATTACAATGGTGTGTGTACTTTTCCCCTAGGACATTCCAGCTATTGGTTTCGAGTATCACACTTGCGAAAATTTGATGGTTTCTCAACCATTCCTTAACTTCAAACTACCATATCTCGCGAACGGATTGACGAGCTCGAGAAATTACTGTTGCATCTGAAAGTAGAAACACGCCCGATTACAAAGGTATGTGTATTTTTCCCTAGGGCTCTGTAGTTATTTGTTTCGAGTATCAGACTTGCGAAATTTTGATGGTTTCTCAAGCATTCCTTAACTTCAAACTCCCATATCTCGCGAACGGATTGACGAATTCGACAAATTCCTGTTGCATCTGAAAGCAGAAACTCGCCCGATTACAAAGGTATGTGTATTTTTGCCCTAGGCCATAGTAGTTATTGGTTTCGAGTATCAGACTTGCGAAAATTTTGATGGTTTCTCAACCATTCCTTAACTTCAAACTCCCATATCTCGGGAACGGATTGACGAACTCGAGGAATTCCTGTTGCATCTGAAAGTATAAACTTGCCCCATTACAATGGTGTGTGTACTTTTCCCCTAGGACATTCCAGTTATTGGTTTCGAGTATCACACTTGCGAAAATTTTGATGGTTTCTCAACCATTCCTTAACTTCAAACTACCATATCTCGCGAACGGATTGACGAGCTCGAGAAATTACTGTTGCATCTGAAAGTAGAAACACGCCCGATTACAAAGGTATGTGTATTTTTCCCTAGGGCTCTGTAGTTATTTGTTTCGAGTATCAGATTTGCGAAAATTTTGATGGTTTCTCAAGCATTCCTTAACTTCAAACTCCCATATCTCGCGAACGGATTGACGAATTCGACAAATTCCTGTTGCATCTGAAAGCAGAAACTCGCCCGATTACAAAGGTATGTGTATTTTTGCCCTAGGCCATAGTAGTTATTGGTTTCGAGTATCAGACTTGCGAAAATTTTGATGGTTTCTCAACCATTCCTTAACTTCAAACTCCCATATCTCGCGAACGGATTGACGAATTCGACAAATTCCTGTTGCATCTGAAAGCAGAAACTCGCCCGATTACAAAGGAATGTGTATTTTTGCCCTAGGCCATAGTAGTTATTGGTTTCGAGTATCAGACTTGCGAAAATTTTGATGGTTTCTCAACCATTCCTTAACTTCAAACTCCCATATCTCGCGAACGGATTGACGAACTCGAGAAATTCCTGTTGCATCTGAAAGTAGAAACTCGCCGATTGCAAAGGTATGTGTATTTTTCCCCCAGGCCATAGTAGTTATTGGTTTCGAGTATCAGACTTGCGAAAATTGTGATGGTCTCTCAAGCATTCCTTAACTTCGAACTCCCATATCTCGCGAACGGATTGACGAACTCGAGGAATTCCTGTTGCATCTGAAAGTAGAAACTCGCCCCATTACAATGGTGTGTGTACTTTTCCCTAGGACATTCCAGTTATTGGTTTCGAGTATCACACTTGCGAAAATTTTGATGGTTTCTCAAGCATTCCTTAACTTCAAACTCCCATATCTCGCGAACGGAGTGACGAGCTCGAGAAATTACTGTTGCATCTGAAAGTAGAAACCCGC
This sequence comes from Ptiloglossa arizonensis, assembly GCF_051014685.1. NCBI lineage: Eukaryota > Metazoa > Arthropoda > Insecta > Hymenoptera > Colletidae > Ptiloglossa > Ptiloglossa arizonensis. The sequence goes on from NW_027478516.1 coordinate 3,493, forward strand.
CCGATTACAAAGGTATGTGTATTTTTCCCCTAGGGCTTTGTAGTTATTTGTTACGAGTATCAGACTTGCGAAAATTTTGATGGTTTCTCAAGCATTCCTTAACTTCAAACTCCCATATCTCGCGAACGGATTGACGAACTCGATTATTTCCTGTTGCATCTGAAAGCAGAAAGTCGACCGATTACAATGGTGTGTGTACTTTTCCCCTAGGTCATTCCAGTTATTCGTTTCTAGCATCAGAATTGCGAAAATTTTGATGGTTTCTCAACCATTCCTTAACTTCAAACTCCCATATCTCGCGAACGGATTGACGAACTCGAGAAATTCCTGTTGCATCTGAAAGTAGAAACTCGCCCGATTGCAAAGGTATGTGTATTTTTCCCCCAGGCCATAGTAGTTATTGGTTTCGAGTATCGGACTTGCGAAAATTTTGATGGTTTCTCAACCATTCCTTAACTTCAAACTCCCATATCTCGCGAACGGACTGACGAACTCGAGGATTCCCCTTGCATCTGAAAGTAGAAACTCGCCCCATTACAATGGTGTGTGTACTTTTCCCCTAGGCCATTCCAGTTATTGGTTTCGAGTAACACACTTGCGAAAATTTGATGGTTTCTCAACCATTCCTTAACTTCAAACTCCCATATCTCGCGAACGGATTGACGGACTCGAGAAATTGCTGTTGCATCTGAAAGTAGAAACTCGCCCGATTACAAAGGTATGTGTATCTTTCCCTAGGGCTCTGTAGTTATTTGTTTCGAGTATCAGACTTGCGAAAATTTTGATGGTTCCTCAAGCATTCCTTAACTTCAAACTCCCATATCTCGCGAACGGAGTGACGAGCTCGAGAAATTACTGTTGCATCTGAAAGTAGAAACCCGCCCGATTACAAAGGTATGTGTATTTTTCCCCTAGGGCTTTGTAGTTATTTGTTACGAGTATCAGACTTGCGAAAATTGTGATGGTCTCTCAAGCATTCCTTAACTTCGAACTCCCATATCTCGCGAACGGATTGACGAACTCGAGGAATTCCTGTTGCATCTGAAAGTAGAAACTCGCCCCATTACTATGGTGTGATTACTTTTCCCCTAGGCCATTCCAGTTATTGGTTTCGAGTATCACACTTGCGAAAATTTTGATGGTCTCTCAACCATTCCTTAACTTCAAACTCCCATATCTCGGGAACGGATTAACGAATTCGACAAATTCCTGTTGTATCTGAAAGTAGAAACTCGCCCGATTACAAAGGTATGTGTATTTTTGCCCTAGGCCATAGTAGTTATTGGTTTCGAGTATCAGACTTGCGAAAATTTTGATGGTTTCTCAACCATTACTTAACTTCAAACTCCCATATCTCGCGAACGGATTGACGAACTCGAGGAATTCCTGTTGCATCTGAAAGTAGAAACTCGCCCCATTACAATGGTGTGTGTACTTTTCCCCTAGGACATTCCAGTTATTGGTTTCGAGTATCACACTTGCGAAAATTTTGATGGTTTCTCAACCATTCCTTAACTTCAAACTCCCATATCTCGCGAACGGATTGACGAACTCGATTATTTCCTGTTGCATCTGAAAGCAGAAAGTCGACCGATTACAATGGTGTGTGTACTTTTCCCCTAGGTCATTCCAGTTATTCGTTTCTAGCATCAGAATTGCGAAAATTTTGATGGTCTCTCAACCATTCCTTAACTTCAAACTCCCATATCTCGCGAACGGATTGACGAGCTCGAGAAATTACTGTTGCATCTGAAAGTAGAAACTCGCCCGAATGCAAAGGTATGTGTATTTTTCCCCCAGGCCATAGTAGTTATTGGTTTCGAGTATCAGACTTGCGAAAATTTTGATGGTTTCTCAACCATTCCTTAACTTCAAACTCCCATATCTCGCGAACGGACTGACGAACTCGAGGAATTCCCCTTGCATCTGAAAGTAGAAACTCGCCCCATTACAATGGTGTGTGTACTTTTCCCCTAGGCCATTCCAGTTATTGGTTTCGAGTAACACACTTGCGAAAATTTTGATGGTTTCTCAACCATTCCTTAACTTCAAACTCCCATATCTCGCGAACGGATTGACGGACTCGAGAAATTCCTGTTGCATCTGAAAGCAGAAAGTCGACCGATTACAATGGTGTGTGTACTTTTCCCCTAGGTCATTCCAGTTATTCGTTTCTAGCATCAGAACTGCGAAAATTTTGATGGTTTCTCAACCATTCCTTAACTTCAAACTCCCATATCTCGCGAACGGATTGACGAACTCGAGAAATTCCTGTTGCATCTGAAAGTAGAAACTCGCCCGATTGCAAAGGTATGTGTATTTTTCCCCCAGGCCATAGTAGTTATTGGTTTCGAGTATCAGACTTGCGAAAATTGTGATGGTCTCTCAAGCATTCCTTAACTTCGAACTCCCATATCTCGCGAACGGATTGACGAACTCGAGGAATTCCTGTTGCATCTGAAAGTAGAAACTCGCCCCATTACTATGGTGTGTGTACTTTTCCCCTAGGCCATTCCAGTTATTGGTTTCGAGTATCACACTTGCGAAAATTTTGATGGTCTCTCAACCATTCCTTAACTTCAAACTCCCATATCTCGCGAACGGATTGACGAGCTCGAGAAATTACTGTTGCATCTGAAAGTAGAAACACGCCCGATTACAGAGGTATGTGTATTTTTCCCTAGGGCTCTGTAGTTATTTGTTTCGAGTATCAGACTTGCGAAAATTTTGATGGTTTCTCAAGCATTCCTTAACTTCAAACTCCCATATCTCGCGAACGGATTGACGAACTCGATTATTTCCTGTTGCATCTGAAAGCAGAAAGTCGACCGATTACAATGGTGTGTGTACTTTTCCCCTAGGTCATTCCAGTTATTCGTTTCTAGCATCAGAATTGCGAAAACTTTGATGGTTTCTCAACCATTCCTTAACTTCAAACTCCCATTTCTCGCGAACGGATTGACGAACTCGAGGAATTCCTGTTGCATCTGAAAGTAGAAACTCGCCCGATTGCAAAGGTATGTGTATTTTTCCCCCAGGCCATAGTAGTTATTGGTTTCGAGTATCAGACTTGCGAAAATTGTGATGGTCTCTCAACCATTCCTTAACTTCGAACTCCCATATCTCGCGAACGGATTGACGAACTCGAGAAATTCCTGTTGCATCTGAAAGTAGAAACTCGCCCGAATGCAAAGGTATGTGTATTTTTCCCCCAGGCCATAGTAGTTATTGGTTTCGAGTATCAGACTTGCGAAAATTTTGATGGTTTCTCAACCATTCCTTAACTTCAAACTCCCATATCTCGCGAACGGACTGACGAACTCGAGGAATTCCCCTTGCATCTGAAAGTAGAAACTCGCCCCATTACAATGGTGTGTGTACTTTTCCCCTAGGCCATTCCAGTTATTGGTTTCGAGTAACACACTTGCGAAAATTTTGATGGTTTCTCAACCATTCCTTAACTTCAAACTCCCATATCTCGCGAACGGATTGACGGACTCGAGAAATTCTGTTGCATCTGAAAGCAGAAAGTCGACCGATTACAATGGTGTGTGTACTTTTCCCCTAGGTCATTCCAGTTATTCGTTTCTAGCATCAGAACTGCGAAAATTTTGATGGTTTCTCAACCATTCCTTAACTTCAAACTCCCATATCTCGCGAACGGATTGACGAACTCGAGAAATTCCTGTTGCATCTGAAAGTAGAAACTCGCCCGATTGCAAAGGTATGTGTATTTTTCCCCCAGGCCATAGTAGTTATTGGTTTCGAGTATCAGACTTGCGAAAATTGTGATGGTCTCTCAAGCATTCCTTAACTTCGAACTCCCATATCTCGCGAACGGATTGACGAACTCGAGGAATTCCTGTTGCATCTGAAAGTAGAAACTCGCCCCATTACTATGGTGTGTGTACTTTTCCCCTAGGCCATTCCAGTTATTGGTTTCGAGTATCACACTTGCGAAAATTTTGATGGTCTCTCAACCATTCCTTAACTTCAAACTCCCATATCTCGCGAACGGATTGACGAGCTCGAGAAATTACTGTTGCATCTGAAAGTAGAAACACGCCCGATTACAGAGGTATGTGTATTTTTCCCTAGGGCTCTGTAGTTATTTGTTTCGAGTATCAAACTTGCGAAAATTTTGATGGTTTCTCAACCATTCCTTAACTTCAAACTCCCATATCTCGCGAACGGATTGACGAGCTCGAGAAATTACTCTTGCATCTGAAAGTAGAAACACGCCCGATTACAAAGGTATGTGTATTTTTCCCCCAGGCCATAGTAGTTATTGGTTTCGAGTATCAGACTTGCGAAAATTTTGATGGTTTCTCAACCATTCCTTAACTTCAAACTCCCATATCTCGCGAACGGACTGACGAACTCGAGGAATTCCCCTTGCATCTGAAAGTAGAAACTCGCCCCATTACAATGGTGTGTGTACTTTTCCCCTAGGCCATTCCAGTTATTGGTTTCGAGTAACACACTTGCGAAAATTTTGATGGTTTCTCAACCATTCCTTAACTTCAAACTCCCATATCTCGCGAACGGATTGACGGACTCGAGAAATTCCTGTTGCATCTGAAAGCAGAAAGTCGACCGATTACAATGGTGTGTGTACTTTTCCCCTAGGTCATTCCAGTTATTCGTTTCTAGCATCAGAACTGCGAAAATTTTGATGGTTTCTCAACCATTCCTTAACTTCAAACTCCCATATCTCGCGAACGGATTGACGAACTCGAGAAATTCCAGTTGCATCTGAAAGTAGAAACTCGCCCGATTGCAAAGGTATGTGTATTTTTCCCCCAGGCCATAGTAGTTATTGGTTTCGAGTATCAGACTTGCGAAAATTGTGATGGTCTCTCAAGCATTCCTTAACTTCGAACTCCCATATCTCGCGAACGGATTGACGAACTCGAGGAATTCCTGTTGCATCTGAAAGTAGAAACTCGCCCCATTACTATGGTGTGTGTACTTTTCCCCTAGGCCATTCCAGTTATTGGTTTCGAGTATCACACTTGCGAAAATTTTGATGGTCTCTCAACCATTCCTTAACTTCAAACTCCCATATCTCGCGAACGGATTGACGAGCTCGAGAAATTACTGTTGCATCTGAAAGTAGAAACACGCCCGATTACAAAGGTATGTGTATTTTTCCCTAGGGCTCTGTAGTTATTTGTTTCGAGTATCAAACTTGCGAAAATTTTGATGGTTTCTCAAGCATTCCTTAACTTCAAACTCCCATATCTCGCGAACGGATTGACGAATTCGACAAATTCCTGTTGCATCTGAAAGCAGAAACTCGCCCGATTACAAAGGTATGTGTATTTTTGCCCTAGGCCATAGTAGTTATTGGTTTCGAGTATCAGACTTGCGAAAATTTTGATGGTTTCTCAAACATTCCTTAACTTCAAACTCCCATATCTCGCGAACGGATTGACGAACTCGAGGAATTCCTGTTGCATCTGAAAGTATAAACTTGCCCCATTAGAATGGTGTGTGTACTTTTCCCCTAGGACATTCCAGTTATTGGTTTCGAGTATCACACTTGCGAAAATTTTGATGGTTTCTCAACCATTCCTTAACTTCAAACTACCATATCTCGCGAACGGATTGACGAGCTCGAGAAATAGCTGTTGCATCTGAAAGTAGAAACTCGCCCGATTACAAAGGTATGTGTATCTTTCCCTAGGGCTCTGTAGTTATTTGTTTCGAGTATCAGACTTGCGAAAATTTTGATGGTTCCTCAAGCATTCCTTAACTTCAAACTCCCATATCTCGCGAACGGAGTGACGAGCTCGAGAAATTACTGTTGCATCTGAAAGTAGAAACCCGCCCGATTACAAAGGTATGTGTATTTTTCCCCTAGGGCTTTGTAGTTATTTGTTACGAGTATCAGACTTGCGAAAATTTTGATGGTTTCTCAAGCATTCCTTAACTTTAAACTCCCATATCTCGCGAACGGATTGACGAACTCGATTATTTCCTGTTGCATCTGAAAGCAGAAAGTCGACCGATTACAATGGTGTGTGTACTTTTCCCCTAGGTCATTCCAGTTATTCGTTTCTAGCATCAGAATTGCGAAAATTTTGATGGTTTCTCAACCATTCCTTAACTTCAAACTCCCATATCTCGCGAACGGATTGACGAACTCGAGAAATTCCTGTTGCATCTGAAAGTAGAAACTCGCCCGATTGCAAAGGTATGTGTATTTTTCCCCCAGGCCATAGTAGTTATTGGTTTCGAGTATCGGACTTGCGAAAATTGTGATGGTCTCTCAAGCATTCCTTAACTTCGAACTCCCATATCTCGCGAACGGATTGACGAACTCGAGGAATTCCTGTTGCATCTGAAAGTAGAAACTCGCCCCATTACTATGGTGTGACTACTTTTCCCCTAGGCCATTCCAGTTATTGGTTTCGAGTATCACACTTGCGAAAATTTTGATGGTCTCTCAACCATTCCTTAACTTCAAACTCCCATATCTCGGGAACGGATTGACGAATTCGACAAATTCCTGTTGTATCTGAAAGTAGAAACTCGCCCGATTACAAAGGTATGTGTATTTTTGCCCTAGGCCATAGTAGTTATTGGTTTCGAGTATCAGACTTGCGAAAATTTTGATGGTTTCTCAACCATTACTTAACTTCAAACTCCCATATCTCGCGAACGGATTGACGAACTCGAGGAATTCCTGTTGCATCTGAAAGTAGAAACTCGCCCCATTACAATGGTGTGTGTACTTTTCCCCTAGGACATTCCAGTTATTGGTTTCGAGTATCACACTTGCGAAAATTTTGATGGTTTCTCAACCATTCCTTAACTTCAAACTACCATATCTCGCGAACGGATTGACGAACTCGATTATTTCCTGTTGCATCTGAAAGCAGAAAGTCGACCGATTACAATGGTGTGTGTACTTTTCCCCTAGGTCATTCCAGTTATTCGTTTCTAGCATCAGAATTGCGAAAATTTTGATGGTTTCTCAACCATTCCTTAACTTCAAACTCCCATATCTCGCGAACGGATTGACGAACTCGAGAAATTCCTGTTGCATCTGAAAGTAGAAACTCGCCCGATTGCAAAGGTATGTGTATTTTTCCCCCAGGCCATAGTAGTTATTGGTTTCGAGTATCAGACTTGCGAAAATTGTGATGGTCTCTCAAGCATTCCTTAACTTCGAACTCCCATATCTCGCGAACGGATTGACGAACTCGAGGAATTCCTGTTGCATCTGAAAGTAGAAACTCGCCCCATTACAATGGTGTGTGTACTTTTCCCCTAGGCCATTCCAGTTATTGGTTTCGAGTATCACACTTGCGAAAATTTTGATGGTCTCTCAACCATTCCTTAACTTCAAACTCCCATATCTCGGGAACGGATTGACGAATTCGACAAATTCCTGTTGTATCTGAAAGTAGAAACTCGCCCGATTACAAAGGTATGTGTATTTTTGCCCTAGGCCATAGTAGTTATTGGTTTCGAGTATCAGACTTGCGAAAATTTTGATGGTTTCTCAACCATTACTTAACTTCAAACTCCCATATCTCGCGAACGGATTGACGAACTCGAGGAATTCCTGTTGCATCTGAAAGTAGAAACTCGCCCCATTACAATGGTGTGTGTACTTTTCCCCTAGGACATTCCAGTTATTGGTTTCGAGTATCACACTTGCGAAAATTTTGATGGTCTCTCAACCATTCCTTAACTTCAAACTACCATATCTCGCGAACGGATTGACGAGCTCGAGAAATTACTGTTGCATCTGAAAGTAGAAACACGCCCAATTACAAAGGTATGTGTATTTTTCCCTAGGGCTCTGTAGTTATTTGTTTCGAGTATCAGACTTACGAAAATTTTGATGGTTTCTCAAGCATTCCTTAACTTCAAACTCCCATATCTCGCGAACGGATTGACGAACTCGATTATTTCCTGTTGCATCTGAAAGCAGAAAGTCGACCGATTACAATGGTGTGTGTACTTTTCCCCTAGGTCATTCCAGTTATTCGTTTCTAGCATCAGAATTGCGAAAATTTTGATGGTTTCTCAACCATTCCTTAACTTCAAACTCCCATATCTCGCGAACGGATTGACGAATTCGACAAATTCCTGTTGTATCTGAAAGTAAAAACTCGCCCGATTACAAAGGTATGTGTATTTTTGCCCTAGGCCATAGTAGTTATTGGTTTCGAGTATCAGACTTGCGAAAATTTTGATGGTTTCTCAACCTTTCCTTAACTTCAAACTCCCATATCTCGCGAACGGATTGACGGACTCGAGAAATTCCTGTTGCATCTGAAAGCAGAAAGTCGACCGATTACAATGGTGTGTGTACTTTTCCCCTAGGTCATTCCAGTTATTCGTTTCTAGCATCAGAACTGCGAAAATTTTGATGGTTTCTCAACCATTCCATAACTTCAAACTCCCATATCTCGCGAACGGATTGACGAACTCGAGGAATTCCCCTTGCATCTGAAAGTAGAAACTCGCCCCATTAGAATGGTGTGTGTACTTTTCCCGTAGGCAATTCCAGTTATTGGTTTCGAGTATCAGACTTGCGAAAATTTTGATGGTTACTCAACCATTCCTTAACTTCAAACTCCCATATCTCGCGAACAGAGTGACGAGCTCGAGAAATTACTGTTGCATCTGAAAGTAGAAACCCGCCCGATTACAAAGGTATGTGTATTTTTCCCCTAGGGCTTTGTAGTTATTTGTTACGAGTATCAGACTTGCGAAAATTTTGATGGTTTCTCAAGCATTCCTAAACTTCAAACTCCCATATCTCGCGAACGGATTGACGAACTCGATTATTTCCTGTTGCATCTGAAAGCAGAAAGTCGACCGATTACAATGGTGTGTGTACTTTTCCCCTAGGTCATTCCAGTTATTCGTTTCTAGCATCAGAATTGCGAAAATTTTGATGGTTTCTCAACCATTCCTTAACTTCAAACTCCCATATCTCGCGAACGGATTGACGAACTCGAGGAATTCCTGTTGCATCTGAAAGTAGAAACTCGCCAGATTGCAAAGGTATGTGTATTTTTCCCCCAGGCCATAGTAGTTATTGGTTTCGAGTATCAGACTTGCGAAAATTTTGATGGTTTCTCAACCATTCTTTAACTTCAAACTCCCATATCTCGCGAACGGATTGACGAATTCGACAAATTCCTGTTGTATCTGAAAGTAAAAACTCGCCCGATTACAAAGGTATGTGTATTTTTGCCCTAGGCCATAGTAGTTATTGGTTTAGAGTATCAGACTTGCGAAAATTTTGATGGTTTCTCAACCATTCCTTAACTTCAAACTCCCATATCTCGCGAACGGATTGACGAACTCGAGAAATTCCTGTTGCATCTGAAAGCAGAAGGTCGACCGATTACAATGGTGTGTGTACTTTTCCACTAGGTCATTCCAGTTATTCGTTTCTAGCATCAGAATTGCGAAAATTTTGATGGTCGCTCAACCATTCCTTAACTTCAAACTCCCATATCTCGCGAACGGATTGACGAACTCGATTATTTCCTGTTGCATCTGAAAGCAGAAAGTCGACCGATTACAATGGTGTGTGTACTTTTCCCCTAGGTCATTCCAGTTATTCGTTTCTAGCATCAGAATTGCGAAAATTTTGATGGTTTCTCAACCATTCCTTAACTTCAAACTCCCATATCTCGCGAACGGATTGACGAATTCGACAAATTCCTGTTGTATCTGAAAGTAAAAACTCGCCCGATTACAAAGGTATGTGTATTTTTGCCCTAGGCCATAGTAGTTATTGGTTTCGAGTATCAGACTTGCGAAAATTTTGATGGTTTCTCAACCTTTCCTTAACTTCAAACTCCCATATCTCGCGAACGGATTGACGGACTCGAGAAATTCCTGTTGCATCTGAAAGCAGAAAGTCGACCGATTACAATGGTGTGTGTACTTTTCCCCTAGGTCATTCCAGTTATTCGTTTCTAGCATCAGAACTGCGAAAATTTTGATGGTTTCTCAACCATTCCTTAACTTCAAACTCCCATATCTCGCGAACGGATTGACGAACTCGAGGAATTCCCCTTGCATCTGAAAGTAGAAACTCGCCCCATTACAATGGTGTGTGTACTTTTCCCGTAGGCAATTCCAGTTATTGGTTTCGAGTATCAGACTTGCGAAAATTTTGATGGTTACTCAACCATTCCTTAACTTCAAACTCCCATATCTCGCGAACGGAGTGACGAGCTCGAGAAATTACTGTTGCATCTGAAAGTAGAAACCCGCCCGATTACAAAGGTATGTGTATTTTTCCCCTAGGGCTTTGTAGTTATTTGTTACGAGTATCAGACTTGCGAAAATTTTGATGGTTTCTCAAGCATTCCTAAACTTCAAACTCCCATATCTCGCGAACGGATTGACGAACTCGATTATTTCCTGTTGCATCTGAAAGCAGAAAGTCGACCGATTACAATGGTGTGTGTACTTTTCCCCTAGGTCATTCCAGTTATTCGTTTCTAGCATCAGAATTGCGAAAATTTTGATGGTTTCTCAACCATTCCTTAACTTCAAACTCCCATATCTCGCGAACGGATTGACGAACTCGAGGAATTCCCCTTGCATCTGAAAGTAGAAACTCGCCCCATTAGAATGGTGTGTGTACATTTCCCGTAGGCAATTCCAGTTATTGGTTTCGAGTATCAGACTTGCGAAAATTTTGATGGTTACTCAACCATTCCTTAACTTCAAACTCCCATATCTCGCGAACAGAGTGACGAGCTCGAGAAATTACTGTTGCATCTGAAAGTAGAAACCCGCCCGATTACAAAGGTATGTGTATTTTTCCCCTAGGGCTTTGTAGTTATTTGTTACGAGTATCAGACTTGCGAAAATTTTGATGGTTTCTCAAGCATTCCTAAACTTCAAACTCCCATATCTCGCGAACGGATTGACGAACTCGATTATTTCCTGTTGCATCTGAAAGCAGAAAGTCGACCGATTACAATGGTGTGTGTACTTTTCCCCTAGGTCATTCCAGTTATTCGTTTCTAGCATCAGAATTGCGAAAATTTTGATGGTTTCTCAACCATTCCTTAACTTCAAACTCCCATATCTCGCGAACGGATTGACGAACTCGAGGAATTCCTGTTGCATCTGAAAGTAGAAACTCGCCAGATTGCAAAGGTATGTGTATTTTTCCCCCAGGCCATAGTAGTTATTGGTTTCGAGTATCAGACTTGCGAAAATTTTGATGGTTTCTCAACCATTCTTTAACTTCAAACTCCCATATCTCGCGAACGGATTGACGAATTCGACAAATTCCTGTTGTATCTGAAAGTAAAAACTCGCCCGATTACAAAGGTATGTGTATTTTTGCCCTAGGCCATAGTAGTTATTGGTTTAGAGTATCAGACTTGCGAAAATTTTGATGGTTTCTCAACCATTCCTTAACTTCAAACTCCCATATCTCGCGAACGGATTGACGAACTCGAGAAATTCCTGTTGCATCTGAAAGCAGAAGGTCGACCGATTACAATGGTGTGTGTACTTTTCCCCTAGGTCATTCCAGTTATTCGTTTCTAGCATCAGAATTGCGAAAATTTTGATGGTCGCTCAACCATTCCTTAACTTCAAACTCCCATATCTCGCGAACGGATTGACGAACTCGATTATTTCCTGTTGCATCTGAAAGCAGAAAGTCGACCGATTACAATGGTGTGTGTACTTTTCCCCTAGGTCATTCCAGTTATTCGTTTCTAGCATCAGAATTGCGAAAATTTTGATGGTTTCTCAACCATTCCTTAACTTCAAACTCCCATATCTCGCGAACGGATTGACGAATTCGACAAATTCCTGTTGTATCTGAAAGTAAAAACTCGCCCGATTACAAAGGTATGTGTATTTTTGCCCTAGGCCATAGTAGTTATTGGTTTCGAGTATCAGACTTGCGAAAATTTTGATGGTTTCTCAACCTTTCCTTAACTTCAAACTCCCATATCTCGCGAACGGATTGACGGACTCGAGAAATTCCTGTTGCATCTGAAAGCAGAAAGTCGACCGATTACAATGGTGTGTGTACTTTTCCCCTAGGTCATTCCAGTTATTCGTTTCTAGCATCAGAACTGCGAAAATTTTGATGGTTTCTCAACCATTCCTTAACTTCAAACTCCCATATCTCGCGAACGGATTGACGAACTCGAGGAATTCCCCTTGCATCTGAAAGTAGAAACTCGCCCCATTACAATGGTGTGTGTACTTTTCCCGTAGGCAATTCCAGTTATTGGTTTCGAGTATCAGACTTGCGAAAATTTTGATGGTTACTCAACCATTCCTTAACTTCAAACTCCCATATCTCGCGAACGGAGTGACGAGCTCGAGAAATTACTGTTGCATCTGAAAGTAGAAACCCGCCCGATTACAAAGGTATGTGTATTTTTCCCCTAGGGCTTTGTAGTTATTTGTTACGAGTATCAGACTTGCGAAAATTTTGATGGTTTCTCAAGCATTCCTAAACTTCAAACTCCCATATCTCGCGAACGGATTGACGAACTCGATTATTTCCTGTTGCATCTGAAAGCAGAAAGTCGACCGATTACAATGGTGTGTGTACTTTTCCCCTAGGTCATTCCAGTTATTCGTTTCTAGCATCAGAATTGCGAAAATTTTGATGGTTTCTCAACCATTCCTTAACTTCAAACTCCCATATCTCGCGAACGGATTGACGAACTCGAGGAATTCCTGTTGCATCTGAAAGTAGAAACTCGCCAGATTGCAAAGGTATGTGTATTTTTGCCCTAGGCCATAGTAGTTATTGGTTTAGAGTATCAGACTTGCGAAAATTTTGATGGTTTCTCAACCATTCCTTAACTTCAAACTCCCATATCTCGCGAACGGATTGACGAACTCGAGAAATTCCTGTTGCATCTGAAAGCAGAAAGTCGACCGATTACAATGGTGTGTGTACTTTTCCCCTAGGTCATTCCAGTTATTCGTTTCTAGCATCAGAATTGCGAAAATTTTGATGGTCGCTCAACCATTCCTTAACTTCAAACTCCCATATCTCGCGAACGGATTGACGAACTCGAGGAATTCCTGTTGCATCTGAAAGTATAAACTCGCCCCATTACAATGGTGTGTGTACTTTTCCCCTAGGCCATTCCAGTTATTGGTTTCGAGTATCACACTTTCGAAAATTTTGATGGTTTCTCAACCATTCCTTAACGTCAAACTCCCATATCTCTCGAACGGATTGACGAACTCGAGGAATTCCCCTTGCATCTGAAAGTAGAAACTCGCCCCATTACAATGGTGTGTGTACTTTTCCCCTAGGCCATTCCAGTTATTGGTTTCGAGTAACACACTTGCGAAAATTTTGATGGTTTCTCAAGCATTCCTTAACTTCAAACTCCCATATCTCGCGAACGGATTGACAAACTCGGGAAATTCCTGTTGCATCTGAAAGTAGAAACTCGCCCCATTACAATGGTGTGTGTACTTTTCCCCTAGGCCATTCCAGTTATTGGTTTCGAGTATCAGACTTGCTAAAATTTTGATGGTTTCTCAACCATTCCTTAACTTCAAGCTCCCATATCTCGCGAACGAATTGACGAGCTCGAGAAATTACTGTTGCATCTGAAAGTAGAAACTCGCCCGATTACAAAGGTATGTGTATTTTTGCCCTAGGCCATAGTAGTTATTGGTTTCGAGTATCAGACTTGCGAAAATTTTGATGGTTTCTCAACCATTCCTTAACTTCAAACTCCCATATCTCGCGAACGGATTGACGGACTCGAGAAATTCCTGTTGCATCTGAAAGCAGAAAGTCGACAGATTACAATGGTGTGTGTACTTTTCCCCTAGGTCATTCCAGTTATTCTTTTCTAGCATCAGAACTGCGAAAATTTTGATGGTTTCTCAACCATTCCTTAACTTCAAACTCCCATATCTCGCGAACGGATTGACGAACTCGAGGAATTCCCCTTGCATCTGAAAGTAGAAACTCGCCCCATTACAATGGTGTGTGTACTTTTCCCCTAGGCCATTCCAGTTATTGGTTTCGAGTATCAGACTTGCGAAAATTTTGATGGTTTCTCAACCATTCCTTAACTTCAAACTCCCATATCTCGCGAACGGAGTGACGAGCTCGAGAAATTACTGTTGCATCTGAAAGTAGAAACCCGCCCGATTACAAATGTATGTGTATTTTCCCCCTAGGGCTTTGTAGTTATTTGTTACGAGTATCAGACTTGCGAAAATTTTGATGGTTTCTCAAGCATTCCTAAACTTCAAACTCCCATATCTCGCGAACGGATTGACGAACTCGATTATTTCCTGTTGCATCTGAAAGCAGAAAGTCGACCGATTACAATGGTGTGTGTACTTTTCCCCTAGGTCATTCCAGTTATTCGTTTCTAGCATCAGAATTGCGAAAATTTTGATGGTTTCTCAACCATTCCTTAACTTCAAACTCCCATATCTCGCGAACGGATTGAGGAACTCGAGAAATTCCTGTTGCATCTGAAAGTAGAAACTCGCCCGATTGCAAAGGTATGTGTATTTTTCCCCCAGGCCATAGTAGTTATTGGTTTCGAGTATCAGACTTGCGAAAATTGTGATGGTCTCTCAACCATTCCTTAACTTCGAACTCCCATATCTCGCGAACGGATTGACGAACTCGAGGAGTTCCTGTTGCATCTGAATGTAGAAACTCGCCCCATTACTATGGTGTGTGTACTTTTCCCCTAGGCCATTCCAGTTATTGGTTTCGAGTATCACACTTGCGAAAATTTTGATGGTTTCTCGACCATTCTTTAACTTCAAACTCCCATATCTCGCGAACGGATTGACGAATTCGACAAATTCCTGTTGTATCTGAAAGTAGAAACTCGCCCGATTACAAAGGTATGTGTATTTTTGCCCTAGGCCATAGTAGTTATTGGTTTCGAGTATCAGACTTGCGAAAATTTTGATGGTTTCTCAACCATTCCTTAACTTCAAACTCCCATATCTCGCGAACGGATTGACGGACTCGAGAAATTCCTGTTGCATCTGAAAGCAGAAAGTCGACAGATTACAATGGTGTGTGTACTTTTCCCCTAGGTCATTCCAGTTATTCTTTTCTAGCATCAGAACTGCGAAAATTTTGATGGTTTCTCAACCATTCCTTAACTTCAAACTCCCATATCTCGCGAACGGATTGACGAACTCGAGGAATTCCCCTTGCATCTGAAAGTAGAAACTCGCCCCATTACAATGGTGTGTGTACTTTTCCCCTAGGCCATTCCAGTTATTGGTTTCGAGTATCAGACTTGCGAAAATTTTGATGGTTTCTCAACCATTCCTTAACTTCAAACTCCCATATCTCGCGAACGGAGTGACGAGCTCGAGAAATTACTGTTGCATCTGAAAGTAGAAACCCGCCCGATTACAAATGTATGTGTATTTTCCCCCTAGGGCTTTGTAGTTATTTGTTACGAGTATCAGACTTGCGAAAATTTTGATGGTTTCTCAAGCATTCCTAAACTTCAAACTCCCATATCTCGCGAACGGATTGACGAACTCGATTATTTCCTGTTGCATCTGAAAGCAGAAAGTCGACCGATTACAATGGTGTGTGTACTTTTCCCCTAGGTCATTCCAGTTATTCGTTTCTAGCATCAGAATTGCGAAAATTTTGATGGTTTCTCAACCATTCCTTAACTTCAAACTCCCATATCTCGCGAACGGATTGAGGAACTCGAGAAATTCCTGTTGCATCTGAAAGTAGAAACTCGCCCGATTGCAAAGGTATGTGTATTTTTCCCCCAGGCCATAGTAGTTATTGGTTTCGAGTATCAGACTTGCGAAAATTGTGATGGTCTCTCAACCATTCCTTAACTTCGAACTCCCATATCTCGCGAACGGATTGACGAACTCGAGGAGTTCCTGTTGCATCTGAATGTAGAAACTCGCCCCATTACTATGGTGTGTGAACTTTTCCCCTAGGCCATTCCAGTTATTGGTTTCGAGTATCACACTTGCGAAAATTTTGATGGTTTCTCGACCATTCTTTAACTTCAAACTCCCATATCTCGCGAACGGATTGACGAATTCGACAAATTCCTGTTGTATCTGAAAGTAGAAACTCGCCCGATTACAAAGGTATATGTATTTTTGCCCTAGGCCATAGTAGTTATTGGTTTCGAGTATCAGACTTGCGAAAATTTTGATGGTTTCTCAACCATTCCTTAACTTCAAACTCCCATATCTCGCGAACGGATTGACGGACTCGAGAAATTCCTGTTGCATCTGAAAGCAGAAAGTCGACAGATTACAATGGTGTGTGTACTTTTCCCCTAGGTCATTCCAGTTATTCTTTTCTAGCATCAGAACTGCGAAAATTTTGATGGTTTCTCAACCATTCCTTAACTTCAAACTCCCATATCTCGCGAACGGATTGACGAACTCGAGGAATTCCCCTTGCATCTGAAAGTAGAAACTCGCCCCATTACAATGGTGTGTGTACTTTTCCCCTAGGCCATTCCAGTTATTGGTTTCGAGTATCAGACTTGCGAAAATTTTGATGGTTTCTCAACCATTCCTTAACTTCAAACTCCCATATCTCGCGAACGGAGTGACGAGCTCGAGAAATTACTGTTGCATCTGAAAGTAGAAACCCGCCCGATTACAAATGTATGTGTATTTTCCCCCTAGGGCTTTGTAGTTATTTGTTACGAGTATCAGACTTGCGAAAATTTTGATGGTTTCTCAAGCATTCCTAAACTTCAAACTCCCATATCTCGCGAACGGATTGACGAACTCGATTATTTCCTGTTGCATCTGAAAGCAGAAAGTCGACCGATTACAATGGTGTGTGTACTTTTCCCCTAGGTCATTCCAGTTATTCGTTTCTAGCATCAGAATTGCGAAAATTTTGATGGTTTCTCAACCATTCCTTAACTTCAAACTCCCATATCTCGCGAACGGATTGAGGAACTCGAGAAATTCCTGTTGCATCTGAAAGTAGAAACTCGCCCGATTGCAAAGGTATGTGTATTTTTCCCCCAGGCCATAGTAGTTATTGGTTTCGAGTATCAGACTTGCGAAAATTGTGATGGTCTCTCAACCATTCCTTAACTTCGAACTCCCATATCTCGCGAACGGATTGACGAACTCGAGGAGTTCCTGTTGCATCTGAATGTAGAAACTCGCCCCATTACTATGGTGTGTGTACTTTTCCCCTAGGCCATTCCAGTTATTGGTTTCGAGTATCACACTTGCGAAAATTTTGATGGTTTCTCGACCATTCTTTAACTTCAAACTCCCATATCTCGCGAACGGATTGACGAATTCGACAAATTCCTGTTGTATCTGAAAGCAGAAACTCGCCCGATTACAAAGGTATGTGTATTTTTGCCCTAGGCCATAGTAGTTATTGGTTTCGAGTATCAGACTTGCGAAAATTTTGATGGTATCTCAACCATTCCTTAACTTCAAACTCCCATATCTCGCGAACGGACTGACGAACTCGAGGAATTCCCCTTGCATCTGAAAGTAGAAACTCGCCCCATTACAATGGTGTGTGTACTTTTCCCCTAGGCCATTCCAGTTATTGGTTTCGAGTAACACACTTGCGAAAATTTTGATGGTTTCTCAACCATTCCTTAACTTCAAACTCCCATATCTCGCGAACGGAGTGACGAGCTCGAGAAATTACTGTTGCATCTGAAAGTAGAAACCCGCCCGATTACAAATGTATGTGTATTTTCCCCCTAGGGCTTTGTAGTTATTTGTTACGAGTATCAGACTTGCGAAAATTTTGATGGTTTCTCAAGCATTCCTAAACTTCAAACTCCCATATCTCGCGAACGGATTGACGAACTCGATTATTTCCTGTTGCATCTGAAAGCAGAAAGTCGACCGATTACAATGGTGTGTGTACTTTTCCCCTAGGTCATTCCAGTTATTCGTTTCTAGCATCAGAATTGCGAAAATTTTGATGGTTTCTCAACCATTCCTTAACTTCAAACTCCCATATCTCGCGAACGGATTGAGGAACTCGAGAAATTCCTGTTGCATCTGAAAGTAGAAACTCGCCCGATTGCAAAGGTATGTGTATTTTTCCCCAGGCCATAGTAGTTATTGGTTTCGAGTATCAGACTTGCGAAAATTGTGATGGTCTCTCAACCATTCCTTAACTTCGAACTCCCATATCTCGCGAACGGATTGACGAACTCGAGGAGTTCCTGTTGCATCTGAATGTAGAAACTCGCCCCATTACTATGGTGTGTGTACTTTTCCCCTAGGCCATTCCAGTTATTGGTTTCGAGTATCACACTTGCGAAAATTTTGATGGTTTCTCGACCATTCTTTAACTTCAAACTCCCATATCTCGCGAACGGATTGACGAATTCGACAAATTCCTGTTGTATCTGAAAGTAGAAACTCGCCCGATTACAAAGGTATGTGTATTTTTGCCCTAGGCCATAGTAGTTATTGGTTTCGAGTATCAGACTTGCGAAAATTTTGATGGTATCTCAACCATTCCTTAACTTCAAACTCCCATATCTCGCGAACGGACTGACGAACTCGAGGAATTCCCCTTGCATCTGAAAGTAGAAACTCGCCCCATTACAATGGTGTGTGTACTTTTCCCCTAGGCCATTCCAGTTATTGGTTTCGAGTAACACACTTGCGAAAATTTTGATGGTTTCTCAACCATTCCTTAACTTCAAACTCCCATATCTCGCGAACGGATTGACGGACTCGAGAAATTCCTGTTGCATCTGAAAGCAGAAAGTCAACCGATTACAATGGTGTGTGTACTTTTCCCCTAGGTCACTCCAGTTATTCGTTTCTAGCATCAGAACTGCGAAAATTTTGATGGTTTCTCAACCATTCCTTAACTTCAAACTCCCATATCTCGCGAACGGATTGACGAACTGGAGGAATTCCCCTTGCATCTGAAAGTAGAAACTCGCCCCATTACAATGGTGTGTGTACTTTTCCCGTAGGCAATTCCAGTTATTGGTTTCGAGTATCAGACTTGCGAAAATTTTGATGGTTTCTCAACCATTCCTTAACTTCAAACTCCCATATCTCGCGAACGGAGTGACGAGCTCGAGAAATTACTGTTGCATCTGAAAGTAGAAACCCGCCCGATTACAAAGGTATGTGTCTTTTTCCCCTAGGGCTTTGTAGTTATTTGTTACGAGTATCAGACTTGCGAAAATTTTGATGGTTTCTCAAGCATTCCTAAACTTCAAACTCCCATATCTCGCGAACGGATTGACGAACTCGATTATTTCCTGTTGCATCTGAAAGCAGAAAGTCGACCGATTACAATGGTGTGTGTACTTTTCCCCTAGGTCATTCCAGTTATTCGTTTCTAGCATCAGAATTGCGAAAATTTTGATGGTTTCTCAACCATTCCTTAACTTCAAACTCCCATATCTCGCGATCGGATTGACGAACTCGAGGAATTCCTGTTGCATCTGAAAGTAGAAACTCGCCCGATTGCAAAGGTATGTGTATTTTTCCCCCAGGCCATAGTAGTTATTGGTTTCGAGTATCAGACTTGCGAAAATTGTGATGATCTCTCAACCATTCCTTAACTTCGAACTCCCATATCTCGCGAACGGATTGACGAACTCGGGAAATTCCTGTTGCATCTGAAAGTAGAAACTCGCCTGAATGCGAAGGTATGTGTATTTTTCCTCCAGGCCATAGTAGTTATTGGTTTCGAGTATCAGACTTGCGAAAATTTTGATGGTTTCTCAACCATTCTTTAACTTCAAACTCCCATATCTCGCGAACGGATTGACGAATTCGACAAATTCCTGTTGTATCTGAAAGTAGAAACTCGCCCGATTACAATGGTATGTGTATTTTTGCCCTAGGCCATAGTAGTTATTGGTTTCGAGTATCAGACTTGCGAAAATTTTGATGGTTTCTCAACCATTCCTTAACTTCAAACTCCCATATCTCGCGAACGGATTGACGAACTCGAGAAATTCCTGTTGCATCTGAAAGCAGAAAGTCGACCGATTACAATGGTGTGTGTACTTTTCCCCTAGGTCATTCCAGTTATTCGTTTCTAGCATCAGAATTGCGAAAATTTTGATGGTCGCTCAACCATTCCTTAACTTCAAACTCCCATATCTCGCGAACGGATTGACGAACTCGAGGAATTCCTGTTGCATCTGAAAGTATAAACTCGCCCCATTACAATGGTGTGTGCACTTTTCCCCTAGGCCATTCCAGTTATTGGTTTCGAGTGTCACACTTTCGAAAATTTTGATGGTTTCTCAACCATTCCTTAACTTCAAACTCCCATATCTCGCGAACGGATTGACGAACTCGAGGAATTCCTGTTGCATCTGAAAGTAGAAACTCGCCCGATTGCAAAGGTATGTGTATTTTTCCCCCAGGCCATAGTAGTTATTGGTTTCGAGTATCAGACTTGCGAAAATTGTGATGGTCTCTCAACCATTCCTTAACTTCGAACTCCCATATCTCGCGAACGGATTGACGAACTCGAGGAGTTCCTGTTGCATCTGAAAGTAGAAACTCGCCCCATTACTATGGTGTGTGTACTTTTCCCCTAGGCCATTCCAGTTATTGGTTTCGAGTATCACACTTGCGAAAATTTTGATGGTTTCTCGACCATTCTTTAACTTCAAACTCCCATATCTCGCGAACGGATTGACGAATTCGACAAATTCCTGTTGTATCTGAAAGTAGAAACTCGCCCGATTACAAAGGTATGTGTATTTTTGCCCTAGGCCATAGTAGTTATTGGTTTCGAGTATCAGATTTGCGAAAATTTTGATGGTATCTCAACCATTCCTTAACTTCAAACTCCCATATCTCGCGAACGGACTGACGAACTCGAGGAATTCCCCTTGCATCTGAAAGTAGAAACTCGCCCCATTACAATGGTGTGTGTACTTTTCCCCTAGGCCATTCCAGTTATTGGTTTCGATTAACACACTTGCGAAAATTATGATGGTTTCTCAACCATTCCTTAACTTCAAACTCCCATATCTCGCGAACGGATTGACGGACTCGAGAAATTCCTGTTGCATCTGAAAGCAGAAAGTCGACCGATTACAATGGTGTGTGTACTTTTCCCCTAGGTCATTCCAGTTATTCGTTTCTAGCATCAGAACTGCGAAAATTTTGATGGTTTCTCAACCATTCCTTAACTTCAAACTCTCATATCTCGCGAACGGATTGACGAACTCGTGGAATTCCCCTTGCATCTGAAAGTAGAAACTCGCCCCATTACAATGGTGTGTGTACTTTTCCCGTAGGCAATTCCAGTTATTGGTTTCGAGTATCAGACTTGCGAAAATTTTGATGGTTTCTCAACCATTCCTTAACTTCAAACTCCCATATCTCGCGAACGGAGTGACGAGCTCGAGAAATTACTGTTGCATCTGAAAGCAGAAAGTCGACCGATTACAATGGTGTGTGTACTTTTCCCCTAGGTCATTCCAGTTATTCGTTTCTAGCATCAGAATTGCGAAAATTTTGATGGTTTCTCAAACATTCCTTAACTTCAAACTCCCATATCTCGCGAACGGATTGACGAACTCGAGGAATTCCTGTTGCATCTGAATGTAGAAACTCGCCCGATTGCAAAGGTATGTGTATTTTTCCCCCAGGCCATAGTAGTTATTGGTTTCGAGTATCAGACTTGCGAAAATTGTGATGATCTCTCAACCATTCCTTAACTTCGAACTCCCATATTACGCGAACGGATTGACGAACTCGGGAAATTCCTGTTGCATCTGAAAGTAGAAACTCGCCCGAATGCAAAGGTATGTGTATTTTTCCCCCAGGCCATAGTAGTTATTGGTTTCGAGTATCAGACTTGCGAAAATTTTGATGGTTTCTCAACAATTCCTTAACTTCACACTCCCATATCTCGCGAACGGATTGACGATCTCGAGAAGTTCCTGTTGCATCTGAAAGCAGATACTCGGCCGATTACAACGGTCTATGTATTTTTCCCCTAGGTCATTGTAGTTATTGGTTTCGAGTATCAGACTTACGAACATTTTGATGGTTTCTCAACCATTCCTGAACTTCTAACTCCCATATCTCGCGAACAAATTGACGAACTCCAGAAATTCCTGTTGCATCTGAAAGCAGAAACTCGCCCGATCACAACGGTATGTGTATTTTTGCCCTAGGCAATAGTAGTAATTGGTTTCGAGTATCAGACTTGCCAAAATTTTGATGTTTTCTCAACCATTCCGTAACTTCAAACTCCCATACCTCGCGAACGGATTGACGAACTCGAGAAATTCCTGTTGTATCTGAAAGCAGAAACTCGCCCGATCACAACGGTATGTGTATTTTTGCCCTAGGCAATAGTAGTTATTGGTTTCGTATATCAGACTTGCGCAAATTTTGATGGTTTCTCAACCATTCCTTAATTTCAAACTCTCATATCCCGCAAACGGATTGTCGAACTCGAGAAATTCATGTTGCATCTGAAAGCACAAACTCGCCCGATTACAATGGTATGTGTAGTTTTGCCCCAGGCAATAGTAGTTATTGGTTTCTAGTATCAGATTTGCGAAAATTTTGATGGTTTCTCAACCATTCCTTAACTTCAAACTTCCATATCTCGCGAACGGATTGACGAACCGGAGAAATTCCAGTTGCATCTCAAAGCAGAAACTCGCCCGACTACAACGCTGTGTGTATAATTGCCCTAGGAAATAGTAGTTATTGGTTTCGAGTATCAGACTTGCGAAAATTTTGATGGTTTCTCACCATTCCTTAACTTCAAACTCCCATATCTCGCGATCGGATTGGCTAATTCGAGAAGTTCCTGTTGCATCTGAAAGCAGAAACTCCCCCGATTACAATGGTATGTGTAGTTTTGCCCTAGGCCATAGTAGTTATTGGTTTCGAGTGTCAGACTTGCGAAAATTTTGATGGTTTCTCAACCATTCCTTAACTTCAAACTCCCATATCTCGCGAAGGGATTGACGCAGTCGAGAAATTCCTGTTGCATCTGAAAGCAGAAACTCGCCCGATTACAACGGCATGTGTATTTTTGCCCTAGACCATAGTAGTTAATGGCTTCGAGTATCAGATTCCGAAAATTTTGATGGTTTTTCAACCATTCCTTAACTTCAAACTCTCATATCTCGCGAACGGATTGACGAACTCGAGAAATACCTGTTGCATCTGAAAGTAGAAACTTGCCCGATTACAATGGAGTGTGTACTTTTCCCCTAGGCCAATCCAGTTATTGGTTTCGAGTATCAGACTTGCGAAAATTTTGATGGTTTCTCAATCATTCCTTAACTTCAAACTCCCATATCTCGCGAACGGATTGACGAACTCGAGCAATTCCTGTTGCAACTGAATGTAGAAACTCGCCCGATTACAACGGTTTGTGTATTTCTCCCCTAGGCCATTCCAGTTATCGGTTTCGAGTATCAGAGCAGCGAAAGTTTTGGTGGTTTCACAACAGTTCCATGACTTCAAACTCCCATATCTCGCGAACGGATTGAAGCAGTCGAGAAATTCCTGTTGCATCTAAAAGCAGAAACTCGCCCGATTACAACGGCATGTGTATTTTTGCCCTAGACCATAGTAGTTAATGGCATCGAGTATCAGATTCCGAAAATTTTGATGGTTTCTCAACCATTCCTTAACTTCGAACTCCCACATCTCGCGAACGGATTGGCGAACTCGAGAAATTCCTGGTCCATCTGAGAGTAGAAACTCGCCCGATTACAACGGTGTGTGTATTTTTCCCCTAGGCCGTTCCAGGTATTGGTTTCGAGTATCAGACTTGCGAAAATTTTGTGGTTTCTCAACCATTCCTTAACTTCGAACTCCCACATCTCGCGAACGGATTGGCGAACTCGAGAAATTCCTGTTGCATCTGAAAGTGGAAACTCGCCCGATTACAATGGTGTGTGTACTTTTCCCCTAGGCCATTCCAGTTATTGGTTTCGAGTATCAGACTTGCGAAAATTTTGATGGTTTCTCAACCATTCCTTAACTTCAAACACCCATATCTCGCGAACGGATTGACAGACTCGAGAAATTCCTATTGCATCTGAATGCAGAAACTCGCCCGCTTACAACGGTATATGTATTTTTGCCCTAGGTAATAGTAGTTAATGGTTTCGAGTTAAAGACTTGCGAAAATTGTGATGGTTTCTCAACCATTCCTTAACTTCAAACTCCCCTTTCTCGCGAACGGATTGACGAACTCGAGATGTTCCTGTTGCATCTGAAAGTAGAAGCTCGCCCGATTACAATGGTGTGTGTACTATTACCCTAGGCCATTCCAGTTATTGGTTTCGAGTATCAGACTTGCGAGAGTTTTCATGGTTTCTCAACCATTCCTTAACTTCAAACCACCATATCTCGCGAACGAATTGACGAACTCAAAATATTCCTGTTGCATCTGAAAGCAGAAACTCGCCCGTTTACAACGGTATGTGTATTTTTCCCCTAGGCCATAGTAGTTATTGGTTTCGAGTATCAGACTTGCGAAAATTTTGATGGTTTCTCAACCATTCCTTAACTTCAAACTCCCATATCTCGCGAATGGATTGAAGAACTCGAGATATTCCTGTTGCATCTGAAAGTAGAATCTCGCCCGATTACAATGGTGTGCGTACTTTTCCCTTAGGCCATTCCAGTTATTGGTTTCGAGAATCAGACTTGCGAAAATTTTGATGGTTTCTCAACCATTCCTTAACTTCAAACTCCCATATCTCGCGATCGGATTGACGAACTCGAGCAATTCCTGTTGCAACTGAATGTAGAAACTCGCCCGATTACAAAGGTATGTGTATTTCTCCCCTAGGCCATTCCAGTTATCGGTTTCGAGTATCAGAGCAGCGAAAGTTTTGGTGGTTTCACAACAGTTCCATGACTTCAAACTCCCATATCTCGCGAACGGATTGACGCAGTCGAGAAATTCCTGTTGCATCTGAAAGCAGAAACTCGCCCGATTACAACGGCATGTGTATTTTTGCCCTAGACCCTAGTAGTTAATGGCTTCGAGTATCAGATTCCGAAAATTTTGATGGTTTCTCAACCATTCCTTAACTTCAAACTCCCATATATCGCGAACGGATTGACGAACTGGAGAAATTCCTGTTGCATCGGAAAGTAGAAACTCGCCCGATTACAACGGTGTGTGTATTTTTCCCCTAGGCCATTCCAGGTATTGGTTTCGAGTATCAGACTTGCGAAAATTTTGATGGTTTCTCAACCATTCCTTAACTTCAAACTCCCACATCTCGCGAACGGATTGACAGACTCGAGAAATTCCTGTTGCATCTGAATGCAGAAACTCGCCCGCTTACAACGGTATATGTATTTTTGCTCTAGGTAGTAGTAGTTATTGGTTTCGAGTCAAAGACTTGCGAAAATTGTGATGGTTTCTCAACCATTCCTTAACTTCAAACTCCCATATCTCGCGAACGGATTGACGAACTCGAGATGTTCCTGTTGCATCTGAAAGTAGAAGCTCGCCCGATTACAATGGTGTGTGTACTTTTACCCTAGGCCATTCCAGTTATTGGTTTCGAGTATCAGACTTGCGAGAGTTTTCATGGTTTCTCAACCATTCCTTAACTTCAAACCACCATATCTCGCGAGCGAATTGACGAACTCAAAATATTCCTGTTGCTTCTGAAAGCAGAAACTCGCCCGTTTACAACGGTATGTGTATTTTTCCCCTAGGCCATAATAGTTATTGGTTTCGAGTATCAGACTTGCGAAAATTTTGGTGGTTTCTCAACCATTCCTTAACTTCAAACTCCCATATCTCGCGAATGTATTGACGAACTCGTGAAGTTCCTGTTGCATCTGAAAGCAGAAGCTCGCCCGATTACAATTGTATGTGTATTTTTGCCCTAGGCCATTCTAGTTATTCGTATCCAGCATCAGAATTGTGACATTTTTGATGGTTTCTCAACCATTCCTTAAGTTTAAACTCCCATATCTCGCGAACGAATTGACGAACTCGAGAAATTCCTCTTGCATCTGAGAGTAGAAAATCGCCCGATTACAACGGTATGTGTATTTTTGCCCTAGACCATAGTAGTTAATGGCTTCGAGTATCAGATTCCGAAAATTTTGATGGTTTCTCAACCATTCCTTAACTTCAAACTCCCATATATCGCGAACGGATTGACGAACTCGAGAAATTCCTGTTGCATCTGAAAGTAGAAACCTGCCCGATTACAATGGTGTGTGTACTTTTCCCCTAGGCCATTCCAGTTATTGGTTTCGAGAATCAGACTTGCGAAAATTTTGATGGTTTCTCAACCATTCCTTAACTTCAAATTCCCATATCTCGCGAACGGATCGACGAACTCGAGAAATTCCTGTTGCATCTCAAAGCAGAAGCTCGCCCGATTACAACGGTATGTGTATTTTTGCCCTAGGCTATAGTAGTTATTGGTTTCGAGTATCAGACTTGCCAAAATTTTGATGCTTCCTCAACCATTCCTTAAGTTCAAATTCCCATATCTCGCGAACGGATTGACGAACCCGAGATATTCCTGTTGTATCTGAAAGCAGAAACTCGCCCGATTACAACGGTAGGTGTATCTTTGCCCTAGGCCATAGTAGTTATTGGTTTCGGGTATCAGACTTGCGAAAATTTTGATGGTTTCCCAACCATTCCTTAACTTCAAACTCCCATATCTTGCGAACGGATTGGCGAACCCGAGAAGTTCCTGTTGCATCTGAAAGCAGAAACTCGCCCGATCACAACCGAATGTGTATTTTTGTCCTAGGCAATAGTAGTTGTTGGTTTCGAGTATCAGACTTGCGAAAATTCTGATGGTTTCTCAACAATTCCTTAACTTCACACTCCCATATCTCGCGAACGGATTGACGAACTCGAGAAATTCTTGTTGCATCTGAAAGCAGAAACTCGCCCGATCACAACCGTATGTGTATTTTTGTCCTAGGCAATAGTAGTTGTTGGTTTCGAGTATCAGACTTGCGAAAATTCTGATGGTTTCTCAACAATTCCTTAACTTCACACTCCCATATCTCGCGAACGGATTGACGATCTCGAGAAGTTCCTGTTGCATCTGAAAGCAGATACTCGGCCGATTACAACGGTCTGTGTATTTTTCCCCTAGGTCATTGTAGTTATTGGTTTCTAGTATCAGATTTGCGAAAATTTTGATGGTTTCTCAACCATTCCTTAACTTCAAATTCCCATATCTCGCGAACGGATCGACGAACTCGAGAAATTCCTGTTGCATCTGAAAGCAGAAACTCGCCCGATTACAACGGGATGTGCATTTTTGCCCTTGGCGATAGTAGTTATTGGTTTCGAGTATAAGACATGTGAAAATTTTGATGGTTTCTCAACCATTCCTTAAATTCAAACTCCCATATCTCGCGAACGGATTGACGAACCCGAGAAATTCCTGTTGCATATGAAAGTAGAAACTCGCCCGATTACAATGGTGTGTGTACTTTTCCCCTAAGCCATTCCGGTTATTCGTTTCGAGTATCAGACTTGCGAAAATTTTGATGGTTTCTCAACCATTCCTTAATTTCAAACTCGCATATCTCGAGAACGGATTGACGAACTCGAGTAATTCCTGTTAAATCTGAAAGCAGAGACTCGCCCGATTACAACGGCATGTGTATCTTTGCCCTAGATCATAGTAATTAATGGCTTCGAGTATCAGATTCCGAAAATTTTGATGGTTCTCAACCATTTCTTAACTTCAAGCTCCCATATCTCGCGAACGGATTGACGAACTCGAGAAATTCCTGTTGCATCTGAAAGTAGAAACTCCCCCGATTAGAATGGTGTGTGTACTTTTCCATTAGGCCATTCCAGTTATTGGTTTCGAGTATCAGACTTGCGAAAATTTTGATGGTTTCTCAACCATTCCTTAACTTCAGACTCCCATATCTCGCGAACGGATTGACGAACTGGAGAAATTCCTGTTGCATCTGAAAGTAGAAACTTGCCCGATTACAATGTTGTGTGTACTTTTCCCCTAGGCCATTCCAGTTATTGGTTTCGAGTATCAGAATTGCGAAAATTTTATGGACTCTCTACCATTCCTTAAATTCAAACTCCCATATCTCGCGAAGCGGTAGAAGAACTCGAAAAATTCCTGTTGCATCTGAAAGTAGAAACTCGCCCGATTACAATGGTGTGTGTACTTTTCCCCTAGGCCATTCCTGTTATTGGTTTCGTGTATCAGACTTGCGAAATTTTTATTGTTTCTCAACCATTCCTTAACTTCAAACTCCCATATCTCGCGAACGGATTGACGAACTCGAGAAATTCCTATTGCATCTGAAGGCAGAAACACGCCCGATTACAGTGGTGTGTGTACTTTTCCCCTAGGCCATTCCAGTTATTGGTTTCGAGTATCAGACTTGCGAAAATTTTATGGACTCTCTACCATTCCTTAAATTCAAACTCCCATATGTCGCGAAGCGGTTGAAGAACTCGAGAAATTCCTGTTGCATCTGAAAGTTGAAACTCGCCCGATTACAACGGTATGTGAATTTTTCCCCTAGGCCATTGTAGTTATTGGTTTCGAGTATCAGACTTGCGAAAATTTTGATGGTTTCTCAAACATTCCTCAATTTCAAACTCGCATATCTCGCGAACGGATTGACGAACTCGAGAAATTCCTGTTGCATCTGAAAGTAGAAAAACGCGCGATTACAACGGTATGCGTATTTTCGCCCTAGACCATAGTAGTTATTGGTTTCGAGTATCAGATTCCGAAAATTTTGATGGTTTCTCGACCATTCCTTAACTTCAAACTCTCATATCTCGCGAACGGATTGACGAACTCGAGAAATTCCTATTGCATCTGAAAGTAAAAACTCGCCCGATTACAATGGTGTGTGTACTTTTCCCCTCGGCCACTCCAGTTATAGGTTTCGAGTATCAGATTTGCGAAAATTTTGATGGTTTCTCAACCATTCCTTAACTTCAAACTCCCACATCTCGCGAACGTATTGACGAACTCGAGAAATTCGTTTTGCATCTGAAAGTAGAAACTCGCCCGATTACAATGATGTGTGTACTTTTCCCCTAGGCCATTCCGGTTATTGGTTTCGTCTATCAGACTTGCGAAATTTTTGATTGTTTCTCAACCATTCCTTAACTTCAAACTCCCATATCTCGCGAACGGATTGACGGACTCGAGAAATTCGTATTGCATCTGAAGGCAGAAACTCGCCCGATTACAATGGTGTGTGTACTTTTCCCCTAGGCCATTCCAGTTATTGGTTTCGAGTATCAGACTTGCGAAAATTTTATGGACTCTCTACCATTCCTTAAATTCAAACTCCCATATCTCGCGAAGCGGTTGAAGCACTCGAGAAATACCTGTTGCATCTGAAAGTTAAAACTCGCCCGATTACAACGGTATGTGAATTTCTCCCCTAGGCCATTGTAGTTATTGGTTTCGAGTATCAGACTTGCGAAAATTTTGATGGATTCTCAAACATTCCTCAATTTCAAACTCGCATATCTCGCGAACGGACTGACGAACTCGAGAAATTCCTGTTGCATCTGAAAGTAGAAACTCGCCCGATTACAACGGTATGCGTATTATCGCCCTAGACCATAGTAGTTATTGGTTTCGAGTATCAGATTCCGAAAATTTTGATGGTTTCTCGACCATTCCTTAACTTCAAACTCCCATATCTCGCGAACGGATTGACGAACTCGAGAAATTCCTGTTGCATCTGAATGTAAAAACTCGCCCGATTACAATGGTGTGTGTACTTTTCCCCTCGGCCACTCCAGTTATTGGTATCGAGTATCAGATTTGCGAAAATTTTGATGGTTTCTCAACCATTCCTTAACTTCAAACTCCCATATCTCGCGAACGGATTGACGAACTCGAGAAATTCCTGTTGCATCGGAAAGCAAAAACTCGCCTGAGTACAACGGTATGTGTATTTTTGCCCTACGCCATAGTAGTTATTGTTTCGAGTATCAGATTCCGAAAATTTTGATGGTTTCTCAACCATTCCTTAACTTCAAGCTCCCATATCTCGCGAACGGATTGACGAACTCGAGAAATTCCTCTTGCATCTGAAAGTAGAAACTTGCCCGATTACAATGGTGTGTGTACTTTTCCCATAGGCCATTCCAGTTATTGGTTTCGAGTATCAGACTTGCGAAAATTTTGATGGTCTCTCTACCATTCCTTAAATTCAAACTCCCATATCTCGCGAAGCGGTAGAAGAACTCGAAAAATTCCTGTTGCATCTGAAAGTAGAAACTCGCCCGATTACAATGGTGTGTGTACTTTTCCCCTAGGCCATTCCTGTTATTGGTTTCGTGTATCAGACTTGCGATATTTTTATTGTTTCTCAACCATTCCTTAACTTCAAACTCCCATATCTCGCGAACGGATTGACGAACTCGAGAAATTCCTATTGCATCTGAAGGCAGAAACACGCCCGATTACAGTGGTGTGTGTACTTTTCCCCTAGGCCATTCCAGTTATTGGTTTCGAGTATCAGACTTGCGAAAATTTTATGGACTCTCTACCATTCCTTAAATTCAAACTCCCATATGTCGCGAAGCGGATGAAGAACTCGAGAAATTCCTGTTGCATCTGAAAGTTGAAACTCGCCCGATTACAACGGTATGTGAATTTTTCCCCTAGGCCATTGTAGTTATTGGTTTCGAGTATCAAACTTGCGAAAATTTTGATGGTTTCTCAAACATTCCTCAATTTCAAACTCGCATATCTCGCGAACGGATTGACGAACTCGAGAAATTCCTGTTGCATCTGAAAGCAGAAACTCGCCCGATTGCAACGGTATGTGTATTTTTGCCCTGGACCAAAGTAGTTATTGGTTTCGAGTATCAGATTCCGAAAATTTTGATGGTTTCTCAACCATTCCTTAACTTCAAACACCCATACCTCGCGAACGGATTGACGAACTCGAGAAATTCCTGTTGCATCTGAAAGTAGAAAAACGCGCGATTACAACGGTATGCGTATTTTCGCCCTAGACCATAGTAGTTATTGGTTTCGAGTATCAGATTCCGAAAATTTTGATGGTTTCTCGACCATTCCTTAACTTCAAACTCTCATATCTCGCGAACGGATTGACGAACTCGAGAAATTCCTGTTGCATCTGAAAGTAAAAACTCGCCCGATTACAATGGTGTGTGTACTTTTCCCCTCGGCCACTCCAGTTATAGGTTTCGAGTATCAGATTTGCGAAAATTTTGATGGTTTCTCAACCATTCCTTAACTTCAAACTCCCACATCTCGCGAACGTATTGACGAACTCGAGAAATTCGTTTTGCATCTGAAAGTAGAAACTCGCCCGATTACAATGATGTGTGTACTTTTCCCCTAGGCCATTCCGGTTATTGGTTTCGTCTATCAGACTTGCGAAATTTTTGATTGTTTCTCAACCATTCCTTAACTTCAAACTCCCATGTCTCGCGAACGGATTGACGGACTCGAGAAATTCGTATTGCATCTGAAGGCAGAAACTCGCCCGATTACAATGGTGTGTGTACTTTTCCCCTAGGCCATTCCAGTTATTGGTTTCGAGTATCAGACTTGCGAAAATTTTATGGACTCTCTACCATTCCTTAAATTCAAACTCCCATATCTCGCGAAGCGGTTGAAGAACTCGAGAAATACCTTTTGCATCTGAAAGTTAAAACTCGCCCGATTACAACGGTATGTGAATTTCTCCCCTAGGCCATTGTAGTTATTGGTTTCGAGTATCAGACTTGCGAAAATTTTGATGGTCTCTCAACGATTCCTTAATTTCAAACTCCCATATCTCGCGAACGGATTGACGAACTCGAGAAATTCCTCTTGCATCTGAAAGTAGAAACTTGCCCGATTACAATGGTGTGTGTACCTTTCCCCTAGGGCATTCCACTTATTGGTTTCGAGTATCAGATTAGCGAAAATTTTGATGGTCTCTCAACCATTCCTTAATTTTAAACTCGCATATCTCGCGAACGGATTGACGAACGCGAGAAATTCCTGTTGTATCTGAAAGTAGAAACTCGCCCGATTGCAACGGTATGTGTTCTTTTCCCAAAGGCCATTTCAGTTATTGGTTTGGAGTATCAGACTTGCGAAAATTTTGATGGTTTCTCGACCATTCCTTAACTTCAAACTCCCACATCTCGCGAACGGATTGACGAACTGGAATAATTCCTTTTGCATCTGAGAGTAGAAACTCGCCCGATTACAACGGTGTGTGTGCTTTTCCCCTAGTCCATTCCAGTTATTCGTTTCTAACATCAGAATTGCGAAACATTTTGATGGTTTCTCAACCATCTCTTAACTCCAAACTCCGATATTTCGCGAACGGATTGACGAATTCGAAAAATTTCTGTTGCATCTGAAAGTAGAAACTCTCCCGATTACAAAGGTATGTGTTCCTTTCCGCTGGGCCATTCCGGTTATTGGTTTCGAGTATCAGACTTGCGAAAATTTTGAAGGTCTCTCAACCATTCCTTAATTTCAAACTCGCATATCTCGCGAACGGATTGACGAACGCGAGAAATTCCAGTTGTATCTGAAAGTAGAAACTTGCCCGATTGCAATGGTGTGTGTTCTTTTCCCCTAGGCCATTCCAGTTATTGGTTTCGAGTATCGGACTTGCGAAAATTTTGATGGTCTCTCAACGATTCCTTAATTTCAAACTCGCATATCTCGCGAACGGATTGACGAACGCGAGAAATTCCTGACGCATCTGAAAGTAGAAACTCGACCGATTACAATGGTGTTTGTTCTTTTCCCCTAGGCCATTCCAGTTATTGGTTTCGAGTATCAGACTTGCGAAAATTTTGTTGGTCTCTCAACCATTCCTTAATTTCAAACTCGCATATCTCGCGAACGGATTGACGAACGCGAGAAATTCCAGTTGTATCTGAAAGTAGAAACTCGCCCGATTACAACGGTATGTGTATTTTTGCCCTAGGCAATAGCAGTTATTGGTTTCGAGTATCAGACTTGCGAAAATTTTTATGGTTTCTTAACCATTCCTTAACTTCAAACTCCCATATCTCGCGAACGGATTGACGAACTCGAGAAATTCCTGTTGCATCTGAAAGCAGAAGCTCGCCCGATTACAACGGTTTGTGTATTCTTGCCCTAGGCAATAGCAGTTATTGGTTTCGAGTATCAGACTTGCGAAAATTTTGATGGTTTCTCAACCATTCCTTAACTTCAAACTCCCATATCTCGCGAACGGATTGACGAACTCGAGGAATTCCTGTTGCATCTGAGAGTAGAAACTCGCCCGATTACAACGGTGTGTGTGCTTTTCCCCTAGTCCATTCCAGTTATTCGTTTCTAGCATCAGAATTGCGAAAATTTTGATGGTTTCTCAACCGTCTCTTAACTCCAAACTCCCATATCTCGCGAATGGATTGACGAACTCGAGAAATTCCTGTTGCATCTGCAAGTAGAAACTCGCCCGATTGCAACGGTATGTGTTCTTTTCCCCTAGGCCATTTCAGTTATTGGTTTCGAGTATCAGACTTGCGAAAATTTTGATGGTTTCTCGACCATTCCTTAACTTCAAACTCCCACATCTCGCGAACGGATTGACGAACTGGAGTAATTCCTGTTGCATCTGAGTGTAGAAACTCGCCCGATTACAACGGTGTGTGTGCTTTTCCCCTAGTCCATTCCAGTTATTCGTTTCTAGCATTAGAACTGCGAAAATTTTGATGGTTTCTCAACCATCTCTTAACTCCAAACTCCGATATTTCGCGAACGGATTGACGAATCCGAAAAATTTCTGTTGCATCTGAAAGTAGAAACTCTCCCGATTACAAAGGTTTGTGTTCTTTTCCGCTGGGCCATTCCAGTTTTTGGTTTCGAGTATCAGAATTGCGAAAATTTTGATGGTTTCTCAACCATTCCTTAATTTCAAACCACCATATCTCGCGAACGGATTGACGAACTCGAGAAATTCCTGTTGCATCTGAAAGCAGAAACACGCCCGATTACAATGGTATGTGTATTTTTGCCCTAGGCAATAGTAGTTATTGGTTTCGAGTATCAGACTTGCGAAAATTTTGATGGTTCCACAACCATTCCTTAACTTCAAACTCCCATATCTCGCGAACGGATTGACGAACTCGAGGAATTCCTACTGCATCTGAAAGCAGAAAGTCGCCCGATTACAACGGTATGTGTATTTTTGCCCTAGGCCATAGTAGTTATTGGTTTCGAGTATCAGATTCCGAAAATTTTGATGGTTTCTCAACCATTCCTTAACTTCAAGCTCCCATATCTCGCGAACGGATTGACGAACTCGAGAAATTCCTCTTGCATCTGAAAGTAGAAACTTGCCCGATTACAATGGTGTGTGTACTTTTCCCATAGGCCATTCCAGTTATTGGTTTCGAGTATCAGACTTGCGAAAATTTTGATGGTCTCTCAACCATTCCTTAATTTCAAACTCGCATATCTCGCGAACGGATTGACGAACGCGAGAAATTCCTGTTGTATCTGAAAGTAGAAACTTGCCCGATTGCAATGGTATGTGTTCTTTTCCCCTAGGCCATTCCAGTTATTGGTTTCGAGTATCAGACTTGCGAAAATTTTGATGGTCTCTCAACGATTCCTTAATTTCAAACTCGCATATCTCGCGAACGGATTGACGAACTCGAGAAATTCCTCTTGCAACTGAAAGTAGAAACTTGCCCGAATACAATGGTGTGTGTACCTTTCCCCTAGGGCATTCCACTTATTGGTTTCGAGTATCAGATTTGCGAAAATTTTGATGGTCTCTCAACCATTCCTTAATTTTAAACTCGCATATCTCGCGAACGGATTGACGAACGCGAGAAATTCCTGTTGTATCTGAAAGTAGAAACTCGCCCGATTACAACGGTATGTGTATTTTTGCCCTAGGCAATAGCAGTTATTGGTTTCGAGTATCAGACTTGCGAAAATTTTTATGGTTCCTTAACCATTCCTTAACTTCAAACTCCCATATCTCGCGAACGGATTGACGAACTCGAGAAATTCCTATTGCATCTGAAAGCAGAAGCTCGCCCGATTACAACGGTTTGTGTATTCATGCCCTAGGCAATAGCAGTTATTGGTTTCGAGTATCAGACTTGCGAAAATTTTAATGGTTTCTCAACCATTCCTTAACTTCAAACTCCCATATCTCGCAAACGGATTGACGAACTCTAGGAATTCCTGTTGCATCTGAGAGTAGAAACTCGCCCGATTACAACGGTGTGTGTGCTTTTCCCCTAGTCCATTCCAGTTATTCGTTTCTAGCATCAGAATTGCGAAAATTTTGATGGTTTCTCAACCGTCTCTTAACTCCAAACTCCCATATCTCGCGAATGGATTGACGAACTCGAGAAATTCCTGTTGCATCTGAATGTAGAAACTCGCCCGATTGCAAAGGTATGTGTTCTTTTCCCCCAGGCCATTTCAGTTATTGGTTTCGAGTATCAGACTTGCGAAAATTTTGATGGTTTCTCGACCATTCCTTAAATTCGAACTCCCACATCTCGCGAACGGATTGACGAACTGGAGTAATTCCTGTTGCATCTGAAAGTAGAAACTCGCCCGATTACAACGGTGTGTGTGCTTTTCCCCTAGTCCATTCCAGTTATTCGTTTCTAGCATCAGAACTGCGAAAATTTTGATGGTTTCTCAACCATCTCTTAACTCCAAACTCCGATATTTCGCGAAAGGATTGACGAACAAGAGAAATTCCTGCTGCATCTGAAAGCAGAAAGTCGCCCGGTTACAACGGTATGTGTATTTTTCACCTAGGCCATTCCAGTTATTGGTTTCGAGTATCAGAATTAAGAAAACTTTGATGGTTTCTCAACCATTCCTTAACTTCACACTCCCATATCTCGCGAACGGATTGACGAACTCGAGAAATTCCTGTTGCATCTGAAAGCAGAAGCTCGCCGGATTACAACGGTTTGTGTATTCTTGCCCTAGGCCACAGCAGTTATTGGTTTCGAGTATCAGACCAGCGAAAATTTTGATGGTGTCTCAACCATTGCCTAACTTCAAACTCCCATATCTCGCGAGCGGCTTGATGAATCCGAAAAATTCCTGTTGCATCTGAAGGTAGAAACTCGCCCGATTGCAACGGTATGTGTTCTTTTCCCCTAGGGCATTCCAGTTATTCGTTTCTAGCATCAGAATTGCGAAAATTTTGATGGTTTCTCAACCGTCTCTTAACTCCAAACTCCCATATCTCGCGAACGGATTGACGAACTCGAGAAATTCCTTTTGCATCTGAAAGTAGAAACTCGCCCGATTGCAACGGTATGTGTTCTTTTCCCCTAGGCCATTCCAGTTATTCGTTTGTAGCATCAGAATTGCGAAAATTTTGATGGTTTCTCAACCGTCTCTTAACTCCAAATTCCCATATCTCGCGAACGGATTGACGAACTCGAGATATTCGTGTTGCATCTGAAAGTAGAAACTCGCCCGATTACAATGGTGTGTGTTCTTTTCCCCTTGGCCATTCCAGTTATTCGTTTCTAGCATCAGAATTGCGAAAATTTTGATGGTTTCTCAACCGTCTCTTAACTCCAAACTCCCATATCTCGCGATCGGATTGACGAACTCGAGAAATTCATGTTGCATCTGAAAGTAGAAACTCGCCCGATTGCAACGGTATGTGTATTTTTCCCCTAGGCCATTGTAGTTAATGGTCTCGAATATCAGACTTGCGAAAATTTTGATGGTTTCTCAACCATTCCTTAACCTCAAACTCCCACACCTCGCGAACGGATTGACGAACTGGAGAAATTCCTTTTGCATCTGAAAGTAGAAACTCGACCGATTACAACGCTGTGTGTGCTTTTCCCCTAGCCCATTCCAGTTATTCGTTTCTAGCATCAGAATTGCGAAAATTTTGATGGTTTCTCAACCATCTCTTAACTCCAAACTCCGATATTTCGCGAAAGGATTGACGAACAAGAGAAATTCCTGCTGCATCTGAAAGCAGAAAGTCGCCCGGTTACAACGGTATGTGTATTTTTCACCTAGGCCATTGTAGTTACTGGTTTCGAGTATCAGACTTGCGAAAATTTTGATGGTTTCTCAACCATTCCTTAACTTCAAACTCCCATATCTCGCGAGCGGATTGATGAATCCAAAAAATTCCTGTTGCATCTGAAAGTAGAAACTCGTCCGATTGCAACGGTATGTGTTCTTTTCCCCTAGGCCATTACAGATATTCGTTTCAAGCATCAGAATTGCGAAAATTTTGATGATTTCTCAACCGTCTCTTAACTCCAAACTCCCGTATCTCGCGAACGGATTGACGAACTCGAGAAATTCCTGTTGCATGTGAAAGTAGAAACTCGCCCAATTGCAACGGTATGTGTATTTTTGCTCTAGGCAATAGTAGTTATTGGTTTCGAGTATCAGACTTACGAAAATTTTGATGGTTTCTCAACCATTCCTTAACTTCAAACTCCCATATCTCGCGAACGGATTGACGAACTCGAGGAAATCCTGTTGCATCTGAAAGTAGAAACTCGCCGGACTACAATGGTGTGTATTTTTTTCCCCTAGGCCATTCCAGTTATTGGTTTCGAGTATCAGAATTGCGAAAATTTTGATGGTTTCTCAACCATTCCTTAACTTCAAACTCCCATATCTCGCGAACGGCTGACGAACTCGAGAAATTCCTGTTGCATCTGAAAGTAGAAACTCGCCCGATTACAAAGGTATGTGGATATTTGCCCTAGGCCATTCCAGTTATTGGTTTCGAGTATCACACCAGCGAAAGTTTTGATGGATTCTCAACCATTCCTTACATTCAAACACCCATATCTCGCGAACGGAATGACGAACTCGAGAAATTCCTGTTGCATCTGAAAGTAGAAACTCGCCCCATTACAATGGTGTGTGTACTTTTCCCCTAGGCCATTCCAGTTATTGGTATTGAGTAACAGACTTGCGAAAATTTTGATGGTTTCTCAACCATTCCTTACCTTCAAACTCCCATATCTCGCGAACGGATTGACTAACTCGAGAAATTCCTGTTGCATCTGAAAGCAGAAACTAGTCCGATTACAACGGTATGTGTATTTTTGCCCTAGGCCATAGTAGTTATTGGTTTCGGGTATTAGACTTGCGAAAATTTTGATGGTTTCTCAAGCATTCCTTAAATTCAAGCTCCCATATCTCGCGAACGGATTGACGAACTCGATTATTTCCTGTTGCATCTGAAAGTAGAAACTCGACCGATTACAATGGCGTGTGTACTTTTCCCTTAGGTCATTCCAGTTATTCGTTTCTAGCATCAGAATTGCGAAAATTTTGATGGTTTCTCAACCATTCCTTAACTTCAAACTCCCATATTTCGCGAACGGATTGACGAAACCGAAAAATTTCTGTTGCATCTGAAAGTAGAAACTCGCCCCATTACAGCGGTTTGTGTACTTTTCCCCTAGGCCATTCCAGTTACTGGTTTCGAGTAACAGACTTGCGAAAATTTTGATGGTTTCTCAAACATTCCTTACCTTCAAACTCCCATATCTCGCGAACGGATTGACGAACTCGAGAAATTCCTGTTGCATCTGAAAGCAGAAACTCGCCCGATTACAACGGTATGTGTATTTTTGCCCTAGGCCATAGTAGTTATTTGTCTCGAACATCAGACTTGCGAAAATTTTGATGGTTTCTCAACCATTCCTTAACTTCAAACTCCCATATCTCGCGAACGGATTGACGAACTCGAGAAGTTCCTGTTGCATCTGAAAGTAGAAACACGCCCGATTACAACGGTATGTGTATTTTTCCCCTAGGCCATTGTAGTTATTGGTCTCGAGTATCAAACATGCGAAAATTTTGTTGGTTTGTCAACCATTCCTAAACTTCAAACTCCCATATCTCGCGAACGGTTGACGAACTCGAGAAATTCCTGTTGCATCTGAAAGTAGGAACTCGCCCGATTACAATGGTGTGTGTACTTTTCCCCTAGGCCATTCCAGTTATCGGTTTCGAGTATCAGACCAGCAAAAATTTTGATGGATTCTCAACCATTCCTTAACTTCAAACTCCCATATCTCGCTAACGGATTGACGAACTCGAGAAATTCCTGTTGCATCTGAAACAGAAACTCGTCCGATTACAATCGTATGTGAATTTTTGCCCTAGGCCGTAGTAGTTATTGGTTTCGAGTTTGAGACTTGCGAAAATTTTGTTCGTTTCTCAACCATTCCTTAACTTCAAACTCCCATATGTCGCGAACGGCTGACGAACTCTAGAAATTCCTGTTGTATCTGAAACCAGAAACTCGTCCGATTACAACGGTATGTGTATTTTTGCCCTAGGCCATAGTAGTTATTCGTTTCGAGTATCAGACTTGCGAAAATTTTGATGGTTTCTCAACCATTCCTTAAATTCATACTCCCATATCTCGCGAACGGATTGACGAATCCGAAAAATTTCTGTTGCATCTGAAAGTAGAAACTCTCCCGAATACAATGGTGTGTGTACTTTTCCCCTAGGCTATTCCTGTTATTGGTTTCGAGTAACAGACTTGCGAAAATTTTGATGGTTTCTCAACCATTCCTTAAATTCAAACTCCCATATCTCGCGAACGGATTGACGAACTCGAGAAATTCCTGTTGCATCTGAAAGTAGAAACTCGCCCGATTACAAAGGTATGTGGATATTTGCCCTAGGCCATTCCAGTTATTGGTTTCGAGTATCACACCAGCGAAAGTTTTGATGGATTCTCAACCATTCCTTACATTCAAACACCCATATCTCGCGAACGGAATGACGAACTCGAGAAATTCCTGTTGCATCTGAAAGTAGAAACAAGCCCCATTACAATGGTGTGTGTACTTTTCCCCTAGGCCATTCCAGTTATTGGTATCGAGTAACAGACTTGCGAAAATTTTAATGGTTTCTCAACCATTCCTTACCTTCAAACTCCCATATCTCGCGAACGGATTGACTAACTCGAGAAATTCCTGTTGCATCTGAAAGCAGAAACTAGTCCGATTACAACGGTATGTGTATTTTTGCCCTAGGCCATAGTAGTTATTGGTTTCGTGTATCAGACTTGCGAAAATTTTGATGGTTTCTCAAGCATTTCTTAACTTCAAACTCCCATATCTCGCGAACGGATTGACGAACTCGATTATTTCCTGTTGCATCTGAAAGTAGAAACTCGACCGATTACAATGGCGTGTGTACTTTTCCCCTAGGTCATTCCAGTTATTCGTTTCGAGTATCAAACTTGCGAAAATTATGATGGATTCTCAACCATTCCTTAACTTCAAAATCCCATATCTCGCGAACGGATTGACGAACTCGAGAAATTCCTGTTGCATCTGAAAGTAGAAACTCGCCCCATTACAACGGTGTGTGTACTTTTCCCCTAGGCCATTCCAGTTATTGGTTTCGAGTAACTGACTTGCGAAAATTTTGATGGTTTCTCAACCATTCCTTAACTTCAAACTCCCATATCTCGCGAACGGATTGACGAAATCGAGAAATTCCTGTTGCATCTAAAACCAGAAACTCGTCCGATTACAGCGGTATGTGTATTTTTGCCCTAGGCCATAGTAGTTATTTGTTTCGAGTATCAGACTTGCGAAAATTTTTATGGTTTCTCAACCATTCCTTAACTCCAACTCCCATATGTCGCGAACGGATTGACGAACTCGAGAAATTCCTGTTGCATCTGAAAGCAGAAACTCGTCCGATTACAACGGTATGTTTATTTTTGCCCTAGGCCATTGTAGTTATTGGCTTCGAGTATCAGACTTGCGAAAATTTTGATGGTTTCTCAAGCATTTCTTAACTTCAAACTCCCATATCTCGCGAACGGATTGACGAACTCGATTATTTCCTGTTGCATCTGAAAGTAGAAACTCGCCCCATTACAACGGTGTGTGTACTTTTCCCCTAGGTCATTCCAGTTATTCGTTTCGAGTATCAAACTTGCGAAAATTATGATGGTTTCTCAACCATTCCTTAGCTTCAAAATCCCATATCTCGCGAACGGACTAACGAACTCGAGAATTTCCTATTGCATCTGAAAGCAGAAACTCGCCCGATTACAACGGTATGTGTATTTTTGCCCTAGGCCATACTAGTTATTTGTTTCGAGTATCAGACTTACGAAAATTTTTGTGGTTTCTCAACCATTCCTTAACTCCAACTCCCATATTTCGCGAACGGATTGACGAATCCGAAAAGTTTCTGTTGCATCTGAAAACAGAAACTCTCCCGATTACAACGCTATGTGTATTTTTCCCCTAGGCCATTGTAGCTATTGGTTTCGAGTATCAGACGTGCGAAAATTTTGATGGTTTCTCAACCATTCCTTAACTTCAAACTCCCATATGTCGCGAACGGATTGACGAACTCGAGAAATTCCTGTTGCATCTGAAAGCAGAAACTCGCCCGATGACAACGGTATGTGTATTTTTGCCCTAGGCCATTGTAGTTATTGGTTTCGAGTATAAGACTTGCGAAAATTTTGATGGTTTCTCAACCATTCCTTAACTTCAAACTCCCATATCTCGCGAACGGATTGACGAACTCGAGAAATTCCTGTTGCATCTGAAAGCAGAAACTCGCCCGATTACAACGGTATGTGTATTTTTGCCCTAGGCCATTGTAGTTATTGGTTTCGAGTATCAAACTTGCGAAAGTTTTTATGGTTTCTCAACCATTCCTTAACTTCAAACACCCATATCTCGCGAACGGATTGACGAACTCGATTATTTCCTGTTGCATCTGAAAGTAGAAACTCGACCGATTACAATGGCGTGTGTACTTTTCCCCTAGGTCATTCCACTTATTCGTTTCGAGTATCAAACTTGCGAAAATTATGATGGTTTCTCAACCATTCCTTAACTTCAAACTCCCATATGTCGCGAACGGATTGACGAACTCGAGAATTTCCTATTACATCTGAAAGCAGAAACTCGCCCGATTACAACGGTATGTGTATTTTTGCCCTGGGCCATTGTAGTTATTGGTTTCGAGTATCAGACTTACGAAAATATTGAAGGTTTCTCAACCATTCCTTAACTTCAACCTCCCATATCTCGCGAACGGATTGACGAACTCGAGAAATTCCTGTCGCATCTGAAAGCAGAAACTCGCCCGATTACAACGGTATGTGTGTTTTTGCCCTAGGCCATAGTAGTTATTGGTTTCGAGTATCAAACTTGCGAAAGTTTTGATGGTTTCTCAACCATTCCTTAACTTCAAACTCCCATATCTCGCGAACGGATTGACGAACTCGATTATTTCCTGTTGCATCTGAAAGTAGAAACTCGACCGATTACAATGGCGTGTGTACTTTTCCCCTAGGTCATTCCAGTTATTCGTTTCGAGTATCAAACTTGCGCAAATTATGATGGTTTCTCAACGATTCCTTAACTTCAAACTCCCATATGTCGCGAACAGATTGACGAACTCGAGAATTTCCTATTACATCTGAAAGCAAAAACTCGACCGATTACAACGGTATGTGTATTTTTGCCCTGGGCCATTGTAGTTATTGGTTTCGAGTATCAGACTTGCGAAAATATTGATGGTTTCTCAACCATTCCTTAACTTCAAACTCCCATATCTCGCGAACGGATTGACGAACTCGAGAAATTCCTGTTGCATCTGAAAGTAGAAACTCGCCCCATTACAATGGTGTGTGTACTTTTCCCCTAGGCCATTCCAGTTATTGGTTTCGAGTAACAGACTTGCGAAAATTTTGATGGTTCCTCAACCATTCCTTACCTTCAAACTCCCATATCTCGCGAACGGATTGACGAACTCGAGAAATTCCTGTTGCATCTGAAACCAGAAACTCGTCCGATTACAACGGTATATGTATTTTTGCCCTAGGCCATGGTAGTTATTTGTTTCGAGTATCAGACTTACGAAAATTTTTGTGGTTTCTCAACCATTCCTTAACTTCAAACTCCCATATCTCGCGAACGGATTGACGAACTCGATTATTTCCTGTTGCATCTGAAAGTAGAAACTCGACCGATTACAATGGCTTGTGTACTTTTCCCCTAGGTCATTCCAGTTATTCGTTTCGAGTATCAAACTTGCGAAAATTATGATGGTTTCTCAACCATTCCTTAACTTCAAAATCCCATATCTCGCGAACGGTTTGACGAACTCGAGAAATTCCTGTTGCATCTGAAACCAGAAACTCGTCCGATTACAACGGTATATGTATTCTTGCCCTAGGCCATGGTAGTTATTGGTTTCGAGTACCAGACTTGCGAAAGTTTTGATGGTTTCTCAACCATTCCTTAACTTCAAACTCCCATATCTCGCGAACGGATTGACGAACTCGATTATTTCCTGTTGCATCTGAAAGTAGAAACTCGACCGATTACAATGGCGTGTGTACTTTTCCCCTAGGTCATTCCAGTTATTCGTTTCGAGTATCAAACTTGCGAAAATTATGATGGTTTCTCAACGATTCCTTAACTTCAAACTCCCATATGTCGCGAACAGATTGACGAACTCGAGAATTTCCTATTACATCTGAAAGCAAAAACTCGCCCGATTACAACGGTATGTGTGTTTTTGCCCTGGGCCATTGTAGTTATTGGTTTCGACTATCAGACTTGCGAAAATATTGATGGTTTCTCAACCATTCCTTAACTTCAAACTCCCATATCTCGCGAACGGATTGACGAACTCGAGAAATTCCTGTTGCATCTGAAAGTAGAAACTCGCCCCATTACAATGGTGTGTGTACTTTTCCCCTAGGCCATTCCAGTTATTGGTTTCGAGTAACAGACTTGCGAAAATTTTGATGGTTTCTCAACCATTCCTTACCTTCAAACTCCCATATCTCGCGAACGGATTGACGAACTCGAGAAATTCCTGTTGCATCTGAAACCAGAAACTCGTCCGATTACAACGGTATATGTATTTTTGCCCTAGGCCATGGTAGTTATTTGTTTCGAGTATCAGACTTACGAAAATTTTTGTGGTTTCTCAACCATTCCTTAACTTCAAACTCCCATATCTCGCGAACGGATTGACGAACTCGATTATTTCCTGTTGCATCT
The DNA here is from genome assembly GCF_051014685.1 of Ptiloglossa arizonensis. Classification (NCBI taxonomy): domain Eukaryota; kingdom Metazoa; phylum Arthropoda; class Insecta; order Hymenoptera; family Colletidae; genus Ptiloglossa; species Ptiloglossa arizonensis. The sequence continues at coordinate 47,513 of NW_027478516.1, forward strand.
GAAAGTAGAAACTCGACCGATTACAATGGCTTGTGTACTTTTCCCCTAGGTCATTCCAGTTATTCGTTTCGAGTATCAAACTTGCGAAAATTATGATGGTTTCTCAACCATTCCTTAACTTCAAAATCCCATATCTCGCGAACGGTTTGACGAACTCGAGAAATTCCTGTTGCATCTGAAAGTAGAAACTCGCCCCATTACAACGGTGTGTGTACTTTTCCCCTAGGTCATTCCAGTTATTCGTTTCGAGTATCAAACTTGCGAAAGTTTTGATGGTTTCTCAACCATTCCTTAACTTCAAACTCCCATATCTCGCGAACGGATTGACGAACTCGATTATTTCCTGTTGCATCTGAAAGTAGAAACTCGACCGATTACAATGGCGTGTGTACTTTTCCCCTAGGTCATTCCAGTTATTCGTTTCGAGTATCAAACTTGCGCAAATTATGATGGTTTCTCAACGATTCCTTAACTTCAAACTCCCATATGTCGCGAACAGATTGACGAACTCGAGAATTTCCTATTACATCTGAAAGCAAAAACTCGACCGATTACAACGGTATGTGTATTTTTGCCCTGGGCCATTGTAGTTATTGGTTTCGAGTATCAGACTTGCGAAAATATTGATGGTTTCTCAACCATTCCTTAACTTCAAACTCCCATATCTCGCGAACGGATTGACGAACTCGAGAAATTCCTGTTGCATCTGAAAGTAGAAACTCGCCCCATTACAATGGTGTGTGTACTTTTCCCCTAGGCCATTCCAGTTATTGGTTTCGAGTAACAGACTTGCGAAAATTTTGATGGTTCCTCAACCATTCCTTACCTTCAAACTCCCATATCTCGCGAACGGATTGACGAACTCGAGAAATTCCTGTTGCATCTGAAACCAGAAACTCGTCCGATTACAACGGTATATGTATTTTTGCCCTAGGCCATGGTAGTTATTTGTTTCGAGTATCAGACTTACGAAAATTTTTGTGGTTTCTCAACCATTCCTTAACTTCAAACTCCCATATCTCGCGAACGGATTGACGAACTCGATTATTTCCTGTTGCATCTGAAAGTAGAAACTCGACCGATTACAATGGCTTGTGTACTTTTCCCCTAGGTCATTCCAGTTATTCGTTTCGAGTATCAAACTTGCGAAAATTATGATGGTTTCTCAACCATTCCTTAACGTCAAAATCCCATATCTCGCGAACGGTTTGACGAACTCGAGAAATTCCTGTTGCATCTGAAACCAGAAACTCGTCCGATTACAACGGTATATGTATTCTTGCCCTAGGCCATGGTAGTTATTGGTTTCGAGTACCAGACTTGCGAAAGTTTTGATGGTTTCTCAACCATTCCTTAACTTCAAACTCCCATATCTCGCGAACGGATTGACGAACTCGATTATTTCCTGTTGCATCTGAAAGTAGAAACTCGACCGATTACAATGGCGTGTGTACTTTTCCCCTAGGTCATTCCAGTTATTCGTTTCGAGTATCAAACTTGCGAAAATTATGATGGTTTCTCAACGATTCCTTAACTTCAAACTCCCATATGTCGCGAACAGATTGACGAACTCGAGAATTTCCTATTACATCTGAAAGCAAAAACTCGCCCGATTACAACGGTATGTGTGTTTTTGCCCTGGGCCATTGTAGTTATTGGTTTCGACTATCAGACTTGCGAAAATATTGATGGTTTCTCAACCATTCCTTAACTTCAAACTCCCATATCTCGCGAACGGATTGACGAACTCGAGAAATTCCTGTTGCATCTGAAAGTAGAAACTCGCCCCATTACAATGGTGTGTGTACTTTTCCCCTAGGCCATTCCAGTTATTGGTTTCGAGTAACAGACTTGCGAAAATTTTGATGGTTTCTCAACCATTCCTTACCTTCAAACTCCCATATCTCGCGAACGGATTGACGAACTCGAGAAATTCCTGTTGCATCTGAAACCAGAAACTCGTCCGATTACAACGGTATATGTATTTTTGCCCTAGGCCATGGTAGTTATTTGTTTCGAGTATCAGACTTACGAAAATTTTTGTGGTTTCTCAACCATTCCTTAACTTCAAACTCCCATATCTCGCGAACGGATTGACGAACTCGATTATTTCCTGTTGCATCTGAAAGTAGAAACTCGACCGATTACAATGGCTTGTGTACTTTTCCCCTAGGTCATTCCAGTTATTCGTTTCGAGTATCAAACTTGCGAAAATTATGATGGTTTCTCAACCATTCCTTAACTTCAAAATCCCATATCTCGCGAACGGTTTGACGAACTCGAGAAATTCCTGTTGCATCTGAAAGTAGAAACTCGCCCCATTACAACGGTGTGTGTACTTTTCCCCTAGGCCATTCCAGTTATTGGTTTCGAGTAACAGACTTGCGAAAATTTTGATGGTTTCTCAACCATTCCTTAACTTCAAACTCCCACATCTCGCGAACGGACTAACGAACTCGAGAATTTCCTATTGCATCTGAAAGCAGAAACTCGCCCGATTACAACGGTATGTGTATTTTTGCCCTAGGCCATACTAGTTATTTGTTTCGAGTATCAGACTTACGAAAATTTTTGTGGTTTCTCAACCATTCCTTAACTCCAACTCCCATATTTCGCGAACGGATTGACGAATCCGAAAAATTTCTGTGGCATCTGAAAACAGAAACTCTCCCGATTACAACGCTATGTTTATTTTTCCCCTAGGCCATTGTAGTTATTGGTTTCGAGTATCAGACTTGCGAAAATTTTGATGGTTTCTCAAGCATTTCTTAACTTCAAACTCCCATATCTCGCGAACGGATTGACGAACTCGAGAAATTCCTGTTGCATCTGAAACCAGAAACTCTCCCGATTACAACGCTATGTGTATTTTTCCCCTAGGCCATTGTAGCTATTGGTTTCGAGTATCAGACTTGCGAAAATTTTGATGGTTTCTCAACCATTCCTTAACTTCAAACTCCCATATGTCGCGAACGGATTGACGAACTCGAGAAATTCCTGTTGCATCTGAAAGCAGAAACTCGCCCGATGACAACGGTATGTGTATTTTTGCCCTAGGCAATTGTAGTAATTGGTTTCGAGTATAAGACTTGCGAAAATTTTGATGGTTTCTCAACCATTCCTTAACTTCAAACTCCCATATCTCGCGAACGGATTGACGAACTCGAGAAATTCCTGTTGCATCTGAAAGCAGAAACTCGCCCGATTACAACGGTATGTGTATTTTTGCCCTAGGCCATTGTTGTTATTGGTTTCGAGTATCAAACTTGCGAAAGTTTTGATGGTTTCTCAACCATTCCTTAACTTCAAACTCCCATATCTCGCGAACGGATTGACGAACTCGATTATTTCCTGTTGCATCTGAAAGTAGAAACTCGACCGATTACAATGGTGTGTGTACTTTTCCCCTAGGTCATTCCAGTTATTCGTTTCGAGTATCAAACTTGCGAAAATTATGATGGTTTCTCAACGATTCCTTAACTTCAAACTCCCATATGTCGCGAACAGATTGACGAACTCGAGAATTTCCTATTACATCTGAAAGCAAAAACTCGCCCGATTACAACGGTATGTGTATTTTTGCCCTGGGCCATTGTAGTTATTGGTTTCGAGTATCAGACTTGCGAAAATATTGATGGTTTCTCAACCATTCCTTAACTTCAAACTCCCATATCTCGCGAACGGATTGACGAACTCGAGAAATTCCTGTTGCATCTGAAAGTAGAAACTCGCCCCATTACAATGGTGTGTGTACTTTTCCCCTAGGCCATTCCAGTTATTGGTTTCGAGTAACAGACTTGCGAAAATTTTGATGGTTTCTCAACCATTCCTTACCTTCAAACTCCCATATCTCGCGAACGGATTGACGAACTCGATTATTTCCTGTTGCATCTGTAAGTAGAAACTCGACCGATTACAATGACGTGTGTACTTTTCCCCTAGGTCATTCCAGTTATTCGTTTCGAGTATCAAACTTGCGAAAATTATGATGGTTTCTCAACCATTCCTTAACTTCAAACTCCCATATGTCGCGAACGGATTGACGAACTCGAGAATTTCCTATTACATCTGAAAGCAGAAACTCGCCCGATTACAACGGTATGTGTATTTTTGCACTGGGCCATTGTAGTTATTGGTTTCGAGTATCAGACTTGCGAAAATATTGATGGTTTCTCAACCATTCCTTAACTTCAAACTCCCATATCTCGCGAACGGATTGACGAACTCGAGAAATTCCTGTTGCATCTGAAACCAGAAACTCGTCCGATTACAACGGTATATGTATTTTTGCCCTAGGCCATTGTAGTTATTGGTTTCGAGTATCAAACTTGCGAAAGTTTTGATGGTTTCTCAACCATTCCTTAACTTCAAACTCCCATATCTCGCGAACGGATTGACGAACTCGAGAAATTCCTGTTGCATCTGAAAGCAGAAACTCGTCCGATTACAACGGTATGTGTATTTTTGCCCTAGGCCATAATAGTTAATGGTTTCGCGTATCAGACTTGCGAAAATTTTGATGGTTTCTCAAGCATTTCTTAACTTCAAACTCCCAAATCTCGCGAACGGATTGACGAACTCGATTATTTCCTGTTGCATCTGAAAGTAGGAACTCGACCGATTACAATGGCGTGTGTACTTTTCCCCTAGGTCATTCCAGTTATTCGTTTCGAGTATCAAACTTGCGAAAATTATGATGGTTTCTCAACCATTCCTTAACTTCAAACTCCCATATCTCGCGAACGGATTGACGAACTCGAGAAATTCCTGTTGCATCTGAAAACAGAAACTCTCCCGATTAAAACGCTATGTGTATTTTTCCCCTAGGCCATTGTAGTTATTGGTTTCGAGTATCAAACTTGCGAAAATTTTGACGGTTTCTCAACCATTCCTTAACTTCAAACTCCCATATCGAGCGAACGGATTGACGAACTCGAGAAATTCCTGTTGCATCTGAAAGTAGAAACTCGCCCCATTACAATGGTGTGTGTACTTATCCCCTAGGCCATTCCAGTTATTGGTTTCGAGTAACAGACTTGCGAAAATTTTGATGGTTTCTCAACCATTCCTTACCTTCAAACTCCCATATCTCGCGAACGGATTGACGAACTCGAGAAATTCCTGTTGCATCTGAAAGCAGAAACTCGTCCTATTACAACGGTATGTGTATTTTCGCCCTAGGCCATAGTAGTTATTGGTTTCGGGGAATCAGACTTGCGAAAATTTGGATTGTTTCTCAAGCATTTCTTAACTTCAAACTCCCATATCTCGCGAACGGATTGACGAACTCGATTATTTCCTGTTGCATCTGAAAGTAGAAACTCGACCGATTACAATGGCGTGTGTACTTTTCCCCTAGGTCATTCCAGTTATTCGTTTCGAGTATCAAACTTGCGAAAATTATGATGGTTTCTCAACCATTCCTTAACTTCAAACTCCCATATCTCGCGAACGGATTGACGAACTCGAGAAATTCCTGTTGCATCTGAAAGCAGAAACTCGTCCGATTACAACGGTATGTGTATTTTTGCCCTAGGCCATAGTAGTTATTGGTTTCGGGTATCAGACTTGCGAAAATTTTGATGGTTTCTCAAGCATTTCTTAACTTCAAACTCCCATATCTCGCGAACGGATTGACGAACTCGATTATTTCCTGTTGCATCTGAAAGTAGAAACTCGACCGATTACAATGGCGTGTGTACTTTTCCCCTAGGTCATTCCAGTTATTCGTTTCGAGTATCAAACTTGCGAAAATTATGATGGTTTCTCAACCATTCCTTAACTTCAAACTCCCATATCTCGCGAACGGATTGACGAACTCGAGAAATTCCTGTTGCACCTGAAAGTAGAAACTCGCCCCATTACAACGGTGTGTGTACTTTTCCCCGAGGCCATTCCAGTTATTGGTTTCGAGTAAGAGACTTGCGAAAATTTTGATGGTTTCTCAACCATTCCTTACCTTCAAACTCCCATATCTCGCGAACGGATTGACGAACTCGAGAAATTCCTGTTGCATCTGAAACCAGAAACTCGTCCGATTACAACGCTATGTGTATTTTTGCCCTAGGCCATAGTAGTTATTTGTTTCGAGTATCAGACTTACGAAAATTTTTGTGGTTTCTCAACCATTCCTTAACACCAACTCCCATACTTCGCGAACGGATTGACGAATCCGAAAAGTTTCGGTTGCATCTGAAAACAGAAACTCTCCCGATTACAACGCTATGTGTATTTTTCCCCTAGGCCATTGTAGTTATTGGTTTCGAGTATCAGACTTGCGAAAATTTTGATGGTTTCTCAACCATTCCTTAACTTCAAAGTCCCATATGTCGCGAACGGATTGACGAACTCGAGAAACTCCTGTTGCATCTGAAAGCAGAAACTCGCCCGATTACAACGGTATGTGTATTTTTGCCCTAGGCCATTGTAGTTATTGGTTTCGAGTATCAGACTAGCGAAAATTTTGATGGTTTCTCAACCATTCCTTAACTTCAAACTCCCATATCTCGCGAACGGATTGACGAACTCGAGAAATTCCTGTTGCATCTGAAAGCAGAAACACGCCCGATTACAACGGTATGTGTATTTTTGCCCTAGGCCATTGTAGTTATTGGTTTCGAGTATCAAACTTGCGAAAGTTTTGATGGTTTCTCAACCATTCCTTAACTTCAAACTCCCATATCTCGCGAACGGATTGACGAACTCGAGAAATTCCTGTTGCATCTGAAAGCAGAAACTCGTCCGATTACAACGGTATGTGTATTTTTGCCCTAGGCCATAATAGTTAATGGTTTCGCGTATCAGACTTGCGAAAATTTTGATGGTTTCTCAAGCATTTCTTAACTTCAAACTCCCAAATCTCGCGAACGGATTGACGAACTCGATTATTTCCTGTTGCATCTGAAAGTAGGAACTCGACCGATTACAATGGCGTGTGTACTTTTCCCCTAGGTCATTCCAGTTATTCGTTTCGAGTATCAAACTTGCGAAAATTATGATGGTTTCTCAACCATTCCTTAACTTCAAACTCCCATATCTCGCGAACGGATTGACGAACTCGAGAAATTCCTGTTGCATCTGAAAACAGAAACTCTCCCGATTAAAACGCTATGTGTATTTTTCCCCTAGGCCATTGTAGTTATTGGTTTCGAGTATCAAACTTGCGAAAATTTTGACGGTTTCTCAACCATTCCTTAACTTCAAACTCCCATATCGAGCGAACGGATTGACGAACTCGAGAAATTCCTGTTGCATCTGAAAGTAGAAACTCGCCCCATTACAATGGTGTGTGTACTTATCCCCTAGGCCATTCCAGTTATTGGTTTCGAGTAACAGACTTGCGAAAATTTTGATGGTTTCTCAACCATTCCTTACCTTCAAACTCCCATATCTCGCGAACGGATTGACGAACTCGAGAAATTCCTGTTGCATCTGAAAGCAGAAACTCGTCCTATTACAACGGTATGTGTATTTTCGCCCTAGGCCATAGTAGTTATTGGTTTCGGGGAATCAGACTTGCGAAAATTTGGATGGTTTCTCAAGCATTTCTTAACTTCAAACTCCCATATCTCGCGAACGGATTGACGAACTCGATTATTTCGTGCTGCATCTGAAAGTAGAAACTCGACCGATTACAATGGTGTGTGTACTTTTCCCCTAGGTCATTCCAGTTATTCGTTTCGAGTATCAAACTTGCGAAAATTATGATGATTTCTCAACGATTCCTTAAATTCAAACTCCCATATCTCTTGAACGGATTGACGAACTCGAGAAATTCCTGTTGCATCTGAAAGTAGAAACTCGCCCCATTACAACGGTGTGTGTTCTTTTCCCCTAGGCCATTCCAGTTATTGGTTTCGAGTATCAGACTTGCGAAAATTTTGATGGTTTCTCAACCATTCCTTTACTTCAAACTCCCATATCTCGCAAACGGATTGACGAACTCGAGAAATTCCTGTTGCATCTGAAAGCAGAAACTCGCCCGCTTACAACGGTATGTGTATTTTTGCCCTAGGGCATTGTAGTTATTGGTTTCGAGTATCAAACTTGCGAAAATTTTGATGGTTTCTCAACCATTCCTTAACTTCAAACTCCCATATCTCGCGAACGGATTGACGAACACGAGAAATTCCTGTTGCATCTGAAAGCAGAAACTCGACCGATTACAATGGTGTGTGTACTTTTCCCCTAGGTCATTCCAGTTATTCGTTTCTAGCATCAGAATTGCGAAAATTTTGATGGTTTCCCAACCATTCCTTAACTTCAAACTCCCATATCTCGCGAACGGATTGACGAACTCGAGAAATTCCTGTTGCATCTGAAAGTAGAAACTCGCCCGATTAAAAAGGTATGTGTATTTTTCCCCTAGGCCATAGGAGTTATTGGTTTCGAGTATCAGACTTGCGAAAATTGTGATGATTTCTCAACCATTCCTTAACTTCAAACTCCCATATGTCGCGAACGGATTGACGAACACGAGAAATTCCTGTTGCATCTGGAAGAAGAAACTCTCCCGATTACAACGCTATGTGTATTTTTGCCCTAGGCCATTGTAGTTATTGGTTTCGAGTACCATACTTGCGAAAGTTTCGATGGTTTCTCAACCATTCCTTAACTTCAAACACCCATATCTCGCGAACGGAATGACGAACTCGAGAAATTCCTGTTGCATCTGATAGTAGAAACTCGCCCCATTACATTGGTGTGTGTACTTTTCCCCTAGGCCATTCCAGTTATTGGTTTCGAGTAACAGACATGCGAAAATTTTGATGGTTTCTCAACCATTCCTTACCTTCAAACTCCCATATCTCGCGAACGGACTAACGAACTCGAGAAATTCCTGTTGCACCTGAAAGCAGAAACTCGACCGATTACAATGGTGTGTGTACTTTTCCCCTAGGTAATTCCAGTTATTCGTTTCTAGCATCAGAATTGCGAAAATTTTTGTGGTTTCTCAACCATTCCTTAACTTCAAACTCCCATATCTCGCGAACGGATTGACGAACTCGAGAAATTCCTGATGCATCTGAAAGTAGAAACTCGCCCGATTACAAAGGTATGTGTATTTTTCCCCTAGGCCATAGGAGTTATTGGTTTCGAGTATCAGACTTGCGAAAATTGTGATGATTTCTCAACCATTCCTTAACTTCAAACTCCCGTATGTCGCGAACGGATTGACGAACACGAGAAATTCCGGTTGCATCTGGAAGAAGAAACTCTCCCGATTACAACGCTATGTGTATTTTTCCCCTAGGCCATTGTAGTTATTGGTTTCGAGTACCAGACTTGCGAAAATTTTGATGGTTTCTCAACCATTCCTTAACTTCAAACTCCCATATCTCGCGAACGGATTGACGAACTCGATTATTTCCTGTTGCATCTGAAAGTAGAAACTCGACCGATTACAATGGCGTGTGTACTTTTCCCCTAGGTCATTCCAGTTATTCGTTTCGAGTATCAATCTTGCGAAAATTATGATGGTTTCTCAACGATTCCTTAACTTCCAACTCCCATATGTCGCGAACAGATTGACGAACTCGAGAATTTCCTATTACATCTGAAAGCAAAAACTCGCCCGATTACAACGGTATGTGTATTTTTGCCCTGGGCCATTGTAGTTATTGGTTTCGAGTATCAGACTTGCGAAAATATTGATGGTTTCTCAACCATTCCTTAACTTCAAACTCCCATATGTCGCGAACGGAATGACCAACTCGAGAAATTCCTGTTGCATCTGAAAGTAGAAACTCGCCCCATTACAATGGTGTGTGTACTTTTCCCCTAGGCCATTCCAGTTATTGGTTTCGAGTAACAGACTTGCGAAAATTTTGATGGTTTCTCAACCATTCCTTACATTCAAACTCCCATATCTCGCGAACGGATTGACGAACTCGAGAAATTCCTGTTGCATCTGAAAGCAGAAACTCGCCCGATTACAACGGTATGTGTATTTTTGCCCTGGGCCATTGTAGTTATTGGTTTCGAGTATCAGACTTGCGAAAATATTGAAGGTTTCTCAACCATTCCTTAACTTCAACCTCCCATATCTCGCGAACGGATTGACGAACTCGAGAAATTCCTGTTGCATCTGAAAGCAGAAACTCGCCCGATTACAACGGTATGTGTATTTTTGCCCTAGGCCATAGTAGTTATTGGTTTCGAGTATCAAACTTGCGAAAGTTTTGATGATTACTCAACCATTCCTTAACTTCAAACACCCATATGTCGCGAACGGAATGACCAACTCGAGAAATTCCTGTTGCATCTGAAAGTAGAAACTCGCCCCATTACAATGGTGTGTGTACTTTTCCCCTAGGCCATTCCAGTTATTGGTTTCGAGTAACAGACTTGCGAAAATTTTGATGGTTTCTCAACCATTCCTTACATTCAAACTCCCATATCTCGCGAACGGATTGACGAACTCGAGAAATTCCTGTTGCATCTGAAAGCAGAAACTCGTCCGATTACAACGGTATGTGTATTTTTGCCCTAGGCCATTGTAGTTATTGGTTTCGAGTATCAGACTTGCGAAAATTTTGATGGTTTCTCAACCATTCCTTAACTTCAAACTCCCATATGTCGCGAACGGAATGACCAACTCGAGAAATTCCTGTTGCATCTGAAAGTAGAAACTCGCCCCATTACAATGGTGTGTGTACTTTTCCCCTAGGCCATTCCAGTTATTGGTTTCGAGTAACAGACTTGCGAAAATTTTGATGGTTTCTCAACCATTCCTTACCTTCAAACTCCCATATCTCGCGAACGGATTGACGAACTCGAGAAATTCCTGTTGCATCTGAAACCAGAAACTCGTCCGATTACAACGCTATGTGTATTTTTGCCCTAGGCCATAGTAGTTATTTGTTTCGAGTATCAGACTTACGAAAATTTTTGTGGTTTCTCAACCATTCCTTAACACCAACTCCCATACTTCGCGAACGGATTGACGAATCCGAAAAGTTTCGGTTGCATCTGAAAACAGAAACTCTCCCGATTACAACGCTATGTGTATTTTTCCCCTAGGCCATTGTAGTTATTGGTTTCGAGTATCAGACTTGCGAAAATTTTGATGGTTTCTCAACCATTCCTTAACTTCAAAGTCCCATATGTCGCGAACGGATTGACGAACTCGAGAAACTCCTGTTGCATCTGAAAGCAGAAACTCGCCCGATTACAACGGTATGTGTATTTTTGCCCTAGGCCATTGTAGTTATTGGTTTCGAGTATCAGACTAGCGAAAATTTTGATGGTTTCTCAACCATTCCTTAACTTCAAACTCCCATATCTCGCGAACGGATTGACGAACTCGAGAAATTCCTGTTGCATCTGAAAGCAGAAACACGCCCGATTACAACGGTATGTGTATTTTTGCCCTAGGCCATTGTAGTTATTGGTTTCGAGTATCAAACTTGCGAAAGTTTTGATGGTTTCTCAACCATTCCTTAACTTCAAACTCCCATATCTCGCGAACGGATTGACGAACTCGAGAAATTCCTGTTGCATCTGAAAGCAGAAACTCGTCCGATTACAACGGTATGTGTATTTTTGCCCTAGGCCATAATAGTTAATGGTTTCGCGTATCAGACTTGCGAAAATTTTGATGGTTTCTCAAGCATTTCTTAACTTCAAACTCCCAAATCTCGCGAACGGATTGACGAACTCGATTATTTCCTGTTGCATCTGAAAGTAGGAACTCGACCGATTACAATGGCGTGTGTACTTTTCCCCTAGGTCATTCCAGTTATTCGTTTCGAGTATCAAACTTGCGAAAATTATGATGGTTTCTCAACCATTCCTTAACTTCAAACTCCCATATCTCGCGAACGGATTGACGAACTCGAGAAATTCCTGTTGCATCTGAAAACAGAAACTCTCCCGATTAAAACGCTATGTGTATTTTTCCCCTAGGCCATTGTAGTTATTGGTTTCGAGTATCAAACTTGCGAAAATTTTGACGGTTTCTCAACCATTCCTTAACTTCAAACTCCCATATCGAGCGAACGGATTGACGAACTCGAGAAATTCCTGTTGCATCTGAAAGTAGAAACTCGCCCCATTACAATGGTGTGTGTACTTATCCCCTAGGCCATTCCAGTTATTGGTTTCGAGTAACAGACTTGCGAAAATTTTGATGGTTTCTCAACCATTCCTTACCTTCAAACTCCCATATCTCGCGAACGGATTGACGAACTCGAGAAATTCCTGTTGCATCTGAAAGCAGAAACTCGTCCTATTACAACGGTATGTGTATTTTCGCCCTAGGCCATAGTAGTTATTGGTTTCGGGGAATCAGACTTGCGAAAATTTGGATGGTTTCTCAAGCATTTCTTAACTTCAAACTCCCATATCTCGCGAACGGATTGACGAACTCGATTATTTCCTGCTGCATCTGAAAGTAGAAACTCGACCGATTACAATGGTGTGTGTACTTTTCCCCTAGGTCATTCCAGTTATTCGTTTCGAGTATCAAACTTGCGAAAATTATGATGATTTCTCAACGATTCCTTAAATTCAAACTCCCATATCTCTTGAACGGATTGACGAACTCGAGAAATTCCTGTTGCATCTGAAAGTAGAAACTCGCCCCATTACAACGGTGTGTGTTCTTTTCCCCTAGGCCATTCCAGTTATTGGTTTCGAGTATCAGACTTGCGAAAATTTTGATGGTTTCTCAACCATTCCTTTACTTCAAACTCCCATATCTCGCGAACGGATTGACGAACACGAGAAATTCCTGTTGCATCTGAAAGCAGAAACTCGACCGATTACAATGGTGTGTGTACTTTTCCCCTAGGTCATTCCAGTTATTCGTTTCTAGCATCAGAATTGCGAAAATTTTGATGGTTTCCCAACCATTCCTTAACTTCAAACTCCCATATCTCGCGAACGGATTGACGAACTCGAGAAATTCCTGTTGCATCTGAAAGTAGAAACTCGCCCGATTAAAAAGGTATGTGTATTTTTCCCCTAGGCCATAGGAGTTATTGGTTTCGAGTATCAGACTTGCGAAAATTGTGATGATTTCTCAACCATTCCTTAACTTCAAACTCCCATATGTCGCGAACGGATTGACGAACACGAGAAATTCCTGTTGCATCTGGAAGAAGAAACTCTCCCGATTACAACGCTATGTGTATTTTTGCCCTAGGCCATTGTAGTTATTGGTTTCGAGTACCATACTTGCGAAAGTTTCGATGGTTTCTCAACCATTCCTTAACTTCAAACACCCATATCTCGCGAACGGAATGACGAACTCGAGAAATTCCTGTTGCATCTGATAGTAGAAACTCGCCCCATTACATTGGTGTGTGTACTTTTCCCCTAGGCCATTCCAGTTATTGGTTTCGAGTAACAGACATGCGAAAATTTTGATGGTTTCTCAACCATTCCTTACCTTCAAACTCCCATATCTCGCGAACGGACTAACGAACTCGAGAAATTCCTGTTGCACCTGAAAGCAGAAACTCGACCGATTACAATGGTGTGTGTACTTTTCCCCTAGGTAATTCCAGTTATTCGTTTCTAGCATCAGAATTGCGAAAATTTTTGTGGTTTCTCAACCATTCCTTAACTTCAAACTCCCATATCTCGCGAACGGATTGACGAACTCGAGAAATTCCTGATGCATCTGAAAGTAGAAACTCGCCCGATTACAAAGGTATGTGTATTTTTCCCCTAGGCCATAGGAGTTATTGGTTTCGAGTATCAGACTTGCGAAAATTGTGATGATTTCTCAACCATTCCTTAACTTCAAACTCCCGTATGTCGCGAACGGATTGACGAACACGAGAAATTCCGGTTGCATCTGGAAGAAGAAACTCTCCCGATTACAACGCTATGTGTATTTTTCCCCTAGGCCATTGTAGTTATTGGTTTCGAGTACCAGACTTGCGAAAATTTTGATGGTTTCTCAACCATTCCTTAACTTCAAACTCCCATATCTCGCGAACGGATTGACGAACTCGATTATTTCCTGTTGCATCTGAAAGTAGAAACTCGACCGATTACAATGGCGTGTGTACTTTTCCCCTAGGTCATTCCAGTTATTCGTTTCGAGTATCAATCTTGCGAAAATTATGATGGTTTCTCAACGATTCCTTAACTTCCAACTCCCATATGTCGCGAACAGATTGACGAACTCGAGAATTTCCTATTACATCTGAAAGCAAAAACTCGCCCGATTACAACGGTATGTGTATTTTTGCCCTGGGCCATTGTAGTTATTGGTTTCGAGTATCAGACTTGCGAAAATATTGATGGTTTCTCAACCATTCCTTAACTTCAAACTCCCATATGTCGCGAACGGAATGACCAACTCGAGAAATTCCTGTTGCATCTGAAAGTAGAAACTCGCCCCATTACAATGGTGTGTGTACTTTTCCCCTAGGCCATTCCAGTTATTGGTTTCGAGTAACAGACTTGCGAAAATTTTGATGGTTTCTCAACCATTCCTTACATTCAAACTCCCATATCTCGCGAACGGATTGACGAACTCGAGAAATTCCTGTTGCATCTGAAAGCAGAAACTCGCCCGATTACAACGGTATGTGTATTTTTGCCCTGGGCCATTGTAGTTATTGGTTTCGAGTATCAGACTTGCGAAAATATTGAAGGTTTCTCAACCATTCCTTAACTTCAACCTCCCATATCTCGCGAACGGATTGACGAACTCGAGAAATTCCTGTTGCATCTGAAAGCAGAAACTCGCCCGATTACAACGGTATGTGTATTTTTGCCCTAGGCCATAGTAGTTATTGGTTTCGAGTATCAAACTTGCGAAAGTTTTGATGATTACTCAACCATTCCTTAACTTCAAACACCCATATGTCGCGAACGGAATGACCAACTCGAGAAATTCCTGTTGCATCTGAAAGTAGAAACTCGCCCCATTACAATGGTGTGTGTACTTTTCCCCTAGGCCATTCCAGTTATTGGTTTCGAGTAACAGACTTGCGAAAATTTTGATGGTTTCTCAACCATTCCTTACATTCAAACTCCCATATCTCGCGAACGGATTGACGAACTCGAGAAATTCCTGTTGCATCTGAAAGCAGAAACTCGTCCGATTACAACGGTATGTGTATTTTTGCCCTAGGCCATTGTAGTTATTGGTTTCGAGTATCAGACTTGCGAAAATTTTGATGGTTTCTCAACCATTCCTTAACTTCAAACTCCCATATCTCGCGAACGGATTGACGAACTCGAGAAATTCCTGTTGCATCTGAAAACAGAAACTCTCCCGATTACAACGCTATGTGTATTTTTCCCCTAGGCCATTCCAGTTATTGGTTTCGAGTAACAGACTTGCGAAAATTTTGATGGTTTCTCAACCATTCCTTACATTCAAACTCCCATATCTCGCGAACGGATTGACGAACTCGAGAAATTCCTGTTGCATCTGAAAGCAGAAACTCGTCCGATTACAACGGTATGTGTATTTTTGCCCTAGGCCATAGTAGTTATTGGTTTCGGGTATCAGACTTACGAAAATTTTTGTGATTTCTCAACCATTCCTTAACTCCAACTCCCATATTTCGCGAACGGATTGACGAGTCCGAAAAATTTCTGTTGCATCTGAAAACAGAAACTCTCCCGATTACAACGCTATGTGTATTTTTCCCCTAGGCCATTGTAGTTATTGGTTTCGAGTATCAGACTTGCGAAAATTTTGATGGTTTCTCAACCATTCCTTAACTTCAAACTCCCATATCTCGCGAACGGATTGACGAATCCGAAAAGTTTCTATTGCATCTGAAAACAGAAACTCTCCCGATTACAACGCTATGTGTATTTTTCCCCTAGGCCATTGTAGTTATTGGTTTCGAGTATCAGACTTGCGAAAATTTTGATGGTTTCTCAACCATTCCTTAACTTCAAACTCCCATATCTCGCGAACGGATTGACGAACTCGAGAAATTCCTGTTGCATCTGAAACCAGAAACTCGTCCGATTACAACGGTATGTGTATTTTTGCCCTAGGCCATAGTAGTTATTTGTTTCGAGTATCAGACTTACGAAAATTTTTGTGGTTTCTCAACCATTCCTTAACTCCAACTCCCATATTTCGCGAACGGATTGACGAATCCGAAAAGTTTCTATTGCATCTGAAAACAGAAACTCTCCCGATTACAACGCTATGTGTATTTTTCCCCTAGGCCATAGTAGTTATTTGTTTCGAGTATCAGACTTACGAAAATTTTTGTGGTTTCTCAACCATTCCTTAACTCCAACTCCCATATTTCGCGAACGGATTGACGAATCCGAAAAGTTTCTGTTGCATCTGAAAACAGAAACTCTCCCGATTACAACGCTATGTGTATTTTTCCCCTAGGCCATTCCAGTTATTGGTTTCGAGTAACAGACTTGCGAAAATTTTGATGGTTTCTCAACCATTCCTTACATTCAAACTCCCATATCTCGCGAACGGATTGACGAACTCGAGAAATTCCTGTTGCATCTGAAAGCAGAAACTCGTCCGATTACAACGGTATGTGTATTTTTGCCCTAGGCCATAGTAGTTATTGGTTTCGGGTATCAGACTTACGAAAATTTTTGTGATTTCTCAACCATTCCTTAACTCCAACTCCCATATTTCGCGAACGGATTGACGAGTCCGAAAAATTTCTGTTGCATCTGAAAACAGAAACTCTCCCGATTACAACGCTATGTGTATTTTTCCCCTAGGCCATTGTAGTTATTGGTTTCGAGTATCAGACTTGCGAAAATTTTGATGGTTTCTCAACCATTCCTTAACTTCAAACTCCCATATCTCGCGAACGGATTGACGAACTCGAGAAATTCCTGTTGCATCTGAAACCAGAAACTCGTCCGATTACAACGGTATGTGTATTTTTGCCCTAGGCCATAGTAGTTATTTGTTTCGAGTATCAGACTTACGAAAATTTTTGTGGTTTCTCAACCATTCCTTAACTCCAACTCCCATATTTCGCGAACGGATTGACGAATCCGAAAAGTTTCTATTGCATCTGAAAACAGAAACTCTCCCGATTACAACGCTATGTGTATTTTTCCCCTAGGCCATTGTAGCTATTGGTTTCGAGAATCAGACTTGCGAAAATTTTGATGGTTTCTCAACCATTCGTTAACTCCAACTCCCATATGTCGCGAACGGATTGACGAACTCGAGAAATTCCTGTTGCATCTGAAAGCAGAAACTCGCCCGATGACAACGGTATGTGTATTTTTGCCCTAGGCCATTGTAGTTATTGGTTTCGAGTATCAGACTTGCGAAAATTTTGATGGTTTCTCAACCATTCCTTAACTTCAAACTCCCATATCTCGCGAACGGATTGACGAACTCGAGAAATTCCTGTTGCATCTGAAAGCAGAAACTCGCCCGATTACAACGGTATGTGTATTTTTGCCCTAGGCCATACTAGTTATTTGTTTCGAGTATCAGACTTACGAAAATTTTTGTGGTTTCTCAACCATTCCTTAACTCCAACTCCCATATTTCGCGAACGGATTGACGAATCCGAAAAGTTTCTATTGCATCTGAAAACAGAAACTCTCCCGATTACAACGCTATGTGTATTTTTCCCCTAGGCCATTGTAGCTATTGGTTTCGAGTATCAGACTTGCGAAAATTTTGATGGTTTCTCAACCATTCGTTAACTCCAACTCCCATATGTCGCGAACGGATTGACGAACTCGAGAAATTCCTGTTGCATCTGAAAGCAGAAACTCGCCCGATGACAACGGTATGTGTATTTTTGCCCTAGGCCATTGTAGTTATTGGTTTCGAGTATCAGACTTGCGAAAATTTTGATGGTTTCTCAACCATTCCTTAACTTCAAACTCCCATATCTCGCGAACGGATTGACGAACTCGAGAAATTCCTGTTGCATCTGAAAGCAGAAACTCGCCCGATTACAACGGTATGTGTATTTTTGCCCTAGGCCATTGTAGTTATTGGTTTCGAGTATCAAACTTGCGAAAGTTTTGATGGTTTCTCAACCATTCCTTAACTTCAAACACCCATATCTCGCGAACGGAATGACGAACTCGAGAAATTCCTGTTGCATCTGAAAGCAGAAACTCGCCCGATTACAACGGTATGTGTATTTTTGCCCTAGGCCATTGTAGTTATTGGTTTCGGGTATCAGACTTACGAAAATTTTGATGGTTTCTCAACCATTCCTTAACTTCAAACTCCCATATCTCGCGAACGGATTGACGAACTCGATTATTTCCTGTTGCATCTGAAAGTAGAAACTCGACCGATTACAATGGCGTGTGTACTTTTCCCCTAGGGCATTCCAGTTATTCGTTTCGAGTATCAAACTTGCGAAAATTATGATGGTTTCTCAACGATTCCTTAACTTCAAACTCCCATATGTCGCGAACAGATTGACGAACTCGGGAATTTCCTATTACATCTGAAAGCAAAAACTCGCCCGATTACAACGGTATGTGTATTTTTGCCCTTGGCCATTGTAGTTATTGGTTTCGAGTATCAGACTTGCGAAAATATTGATGGTTTCTCAACCATTCCTTAACTTCAAACTCCCATATCTCGCGAACGGATTGACGAACTCGATTATTTCCTGTTGCATCTGAAAGTAGAAACTCGACCGATTACAATGGCGTGTGTACTTTTCCCCTAGGTCATTCCAGTTATTCGTTTCTAGTATCAGACTTACGAAAATTTTTGTGATTTCTCAACCATTCCTTAACTCCAACTCCCATATTTCGCGAACGGATTGACGAATCCGAAAAATTTCTGTTGCATCTGAAAACAGAAACTCTCCCGATTACAACGCTATGTGTATTTTTCCCCTAGGCCATTGTAGTTATTGGTTTCGAGTATCAGACTTGCGAAAATTTTGATGGTTTCTCAACCATTCCTTAACTTCAAACTCCCATATCTCGCGAACGGATTGACGAACTCGAGAAATTCCTGTTGCATCTGAAACCAGAAACTCGTCCGATTACAACGGTATATGTATTTTTGCCCTAGGCCATGGTAGTTATTTGTTTCGAGTATCAGACTTACGAAAATTTTTGTGGTTTCTCAACCATTCCTTAACTCCATCTCCCATATTTCGCGAACGGATTGACGAACTCGAGAAATTCCTGTTGCATCTGAAAGCAGAAACTCGTCCGATTACAACGGTATGTTTATTTTTGCCCTAGGCCATAGTAGTTATTGGTTTCGGGTATCAGACTTGCGAAAATTTTGATGGTTTCTCAAGCATTTCTTAACTTCAAACTCCCATATCTCGCGAACGGATTGACGAACTCGATTATTTCCTGTTGCATCTGAAAGTAGAAACTCGACCGATTACAATGGCGTGTGTACTTTTCCCCTAGGTCATTCCAGTTATTCGTTTCGAGTATCAAACTTGCGAAAATTATGATGTTTTCTCAACCATTCCTTAACTTCAAACTCCCACATCTCGCGAACGGATTGACGAACTCGAGAAATTCCTGTTGCATCTGAAAGCAGAAACTCGTCCGATTACAACGGTATGTTTATTTTTGCCCTAGGCCATAGTAGTTATTTGTTTCGAGTATCAGACTTACGAAAATTTTTGTGGTTTCTCAACCATTCCTTAACTCCATCTCCCATATCTCGCGAACGGATTGACGAACTCGAGAAATTCCTGTTGCATCTGAAAGTAGAAACTCGCCCCATTACAACGGTGTGTGTACTTTTCCCCTAGGCCATTCCAGTTGTTGGTTTCGAGTAACAGACTTGCGAAAATTTTGATGGTTTCTCAACCATTCCTTAACTTCAAACTCCCACATCTCGCGAACGGACTAACGAACTCGAGAATTTCCTATTGCATCTGAAAGCAGAAACTCGCCCGATTACAACGGTATGTGTATATTTGCCCTAGGCCATACTAGTTATTTGTTTCGAGTATCAGACTTACGAAAATTGTTGTGGTTTCTCAACCATTCCTTAACTCCAACTCCCATATTTCGCGAACGGATTGACGAATCCGAAAAATTTCTGTGGCATCTGAAAACAGAAACTCTCCCGATTACAACGCTATGTTTATTTTTCCCCTAGGCCATTGTAGTTATTGGTTTCGAGTACCAGACTTGCGAAAATTTTGATGGTTTCTCAACCATTCCTTAACTTCAAACTCCCATATCTCGCGAACGGACTAACGAACTCGAGAAATTCCTGTTGCATCTGAAAGTAGAAACTCGCCCCATTACAATGGTGTGTGTACTTTTCCCCTAGGCCATTACAGTTATTGGTTTCGAGTAACAGACTTGCGAAAATTTTGATGGTTTCTCAACCATTCCTTGACTTCAAACTCCCATATCTCGCGAACGGATTGACGAACTCAAGAAATTCCTGTTGCATCTGAAAGTAGAAACTCGCCCCATTACAATGGTGTGTGTACTTTTCCCCTAGGCCATTCCAGTTATTGGTTTCGAGTAACAGACTTGCGAAAATTTTGATGGTTTCTCAACCATTCCTTACCTTCAACTGCCATATTTCGCGAACGGATTGACGAATCCGAAAAATTTCTGTGGCATCTGAAAACAGAAACTCTCCCGATTACAACGCTATGTGTATTTTTCCCCTAGGCCATTGTAGCTATTGGTTTCGAGTATCAGACTTGCGAAAATTTTTGTGGTTTCTCAACCATTCCTTACCTTCAAACTCCCATAACTCGCGAACGGATTGACGAACTCGAGAAATTCCTGTTGCATCTGAAAGCAGAAACTCGTCCGATTACAACGGTATGTGTATTTTTGCCCGAGGCCATAGTAGTTATTTGTTTCGAGTATCAGACTTACGAAAATTTTTGTGGTTTCTCAACCATTCCTTAACTCCAACTCCCATATTTCGCGAACGGATTGACGAATCCGAAAAGTTTCTGTTGCATCTGAAAACAGAAACTCTCCCGATTACAACGCTATGTGTATTTTTCCCCTAGGCCATTGTAGCTATTGGTTTCGAGTATCAGACTTGCGAAAATTTTGATGGTTTATCAACCATTCCTTAATTTCAAACTCCCATATGTCGCGAACGGATTGACGAACTCGAGAAATTCCTGTTGCATCTGAAAGCAGAAACTCGCCCCATTACAATGGTGTGTGTACTTTTCCCCTAGGCCATTGTAGTTATTGGTTTCGAGTATCAGACTTGCGAAAATTTTGATGGTTTCTCAAGCATTTCTTAACTTCAAACTCCCATATCTCGCGAACGGATTGACGAACTCGAGAAATTCCTGTTGCATCTGAAAGCAGAAACTCGCCCGATTACAACGGTATGTGTATTTTTGCCCTAGGCCATTGTAGTTACTGGTTTCGAGTATCAGACTTGCGAAAATTTTGACGGTTTCTCAACCATTCCTTAACTTCAAACTCCCATATCTCGCGAACGGATTGACGAATCCGAAAAATTTCTGTTGCATCTGAAAGTAGAAACTAGCCCCATTACAACGGTGTGTGTACTTTTCCCCTAGGCCATTCCAGTTATTGGTTTCGAGTAACAGACTTGCGAAAATTTTGATGGTTTCTCAACCATTCCTTACCTTCAAACTCCCATATCTCGCGAACGGATTGACGAACTCGAGAAATTCCTGTTGCATCTGAAAGCAGAAACTCGTCCGATTACAACGGTATGTGTATTTTTGCCCTAGGCCATAGTAGTTATTGGTTTCGGGTATCAGACTTACGAAAATTTTTGTGATTTCTCAACCATTCCTTAACTCCAACTCCCATATTTCGCGAACGGATTGACGAATTCGAGAAATTCCTGTTGCATCTGAAACCAGAAACTCGTCCGATTACAACGGTATGTGTATTTTTGCCCTAGGCCATAGTAGTTATTTGTTTCGTGTATCAGACTTGCGAAAATTTTTATGGTTTCTCAACCATTCCTTAACTCCAACTCCCATATTTCGTGAATGGATTGACGAATCCGAAAAGTTTCTGTTGCATCTGAAAACAGAAACTCTCCCGATTACAACGCTATGTGTATTTTTCCCCTAGGCCATTGTAGTTATTGGTTTCGAGTATCAGACTTGCGAAAATTTTTGTGGTTTCTCAACCATTCCTTACCTTCAAACTCCCATAACTCGCGAACGGATTGACGAACTCGAGAAATTCCTGTTGCATCTGAAAGCAGAAACTCGTCCGATTACAACGGTATGTGTATTTTTGCCCGAGGCCATAGTAGTTATTTGTTTCGAGTATCAGACTTACGAAAATTTTTGTGGTTTCTCAACCATTCCTTAACTCCAACTCCCATATTTCGCGAACGGATTGACGAATCCGAAAAGTTTCTGTTGCATCTGAAAACAGAAACTCTCCCGATTACAACGCTATGTGTATTTTTCCCCTAGGCCATTGTAGCTATTGGTTTCGAGTATCAGACTTGCGAAAATTTTGATGGTTTATCAACCATTCCTTAATTTCAAACTCCCATATGTCGCGAACGGATTGACGAACTCGAGAAATTCCTGTTGCATCTGAAAGCAGAAACTCGCCCGATGACAACGGTATGTGTATTTTTGCCCTAGGCCATTGTAGTTATTGGTTTCGAGTATCAGACTTGCGAAAATTTTGATGGTTTCTCAAGCATTTCTTAACTTCAAACTCCCATATCTCGCGAACGGATTGACGAACTCGAGAAATTCCTGTTGCATCTGAAAGCAGAAACTCGCCCGATTACAACGGTATGTGTATTTTTGCCCTAGGCCATTGTAGTTACTGGTTTCGAGTATCAGACTTGCGAAAATTTTGACGGTTTCTCAACCATTCCTTAACTTCAAACTCCCATATCTCGCGAACGGATTGACGAATCCGAAAAATTTCTGTTGCATCTGAAAGTAGAAACTAGCCCCATTACAACGGTGTGTGTACTTTTCCCCTAGGCCATTCCAGTTATTGGTTTCGAGTAACAGACTTGCGAAAATTTTGATGGTTTCTCAACCATTCCTTACCTTCGAACACCCACATCTCGCGAACGGATTGAAGAACTCGAGAAATTCCTGTTGCATCTGAAAGCAGAAACTCGCCCGATGACAACGGTATGTGTATTTTTGCCCTAGGCCATTGTAGTTATTGGTTTCGAGTATCAGACTTGCGAAAACTTTGATGGTTTCTCAAGCATTTCTTAACTTCAAAGTCCCATATGTCGCGAACGGATTGACGAACTAGAGAAACTCCTGTTGCATCTGAAAGCAGAAACTCGCCCGTTTACAACGGTATGTGTATTTTTGCCCTAGGCCATTGTAGTTATTGGTTTCGAGTATCAGACTTGCGAAAATTTTGATGGTTTCTCAACCATTCCTTGACTTCAAACTCCCATATCTCGCGAACGGATTGACGAATCCGAAAAGTTTCGGTTGCATCTGAAAACAGAAACTCTCCCGATTACAACGCTATGTGTATTTTTCCCCTAGGCCATTGTAGCTATTGGTTTCGAGTATCAGACTTGCGAAAATTTTGATGGTTTATCAACCATTCCTTAATTTCAAACTCCCATATGTCGCGAACGGATTGACGAACTCGAGAAATTCCTGTTGCATCTGAAAGCAGAAACTCGCCCGATGACAACGGTATGTGTATTTTTGCCCTAGGCCATTGTAGTTATTGGTTTCGAGTATCAGACTTGCGAAAATTTTGATGGTTTCTCAAGCATTTCTTAACTTCAAACTCCCATATCTCGCGAACGGATTGACGAACTCGAGAAATTCCTGTTGCATCTGAAAGCAGAAACTCGCCCGATTACAACGGTATGTGTATTTTTGCCCTAGGCCATTGTAGTTACTGGTTTCGAGTATCAGACTTGCGAAAATTTTGACGGTTTCTCAACCATTCCTTAACTTCAAACTCCCATATCTCGCGAACGGATTGACGAATCCGAAAAATTTCTGTTGCATCTGAAAGTAGAAACTAGCCCCATTACAACGGTGTGTGTGCTTTTCCCCTAGGCCATTCCAGTTATTGGTTTCGAGTAACAGACTTGCGAAAATTTTGATGGTTTCTCAACCATTCCTTACCTTCAAACTCCCATATCTCGCGAACGGATTGACGAACTCGAGAAATTCCTGTTGCATCTGAAAGCAGAAACTCGTCCGATTACAACGGTATGTGTATTTTTGCCCTAGGCCATAGTAGTTATTGGTTTCGGGTATCAGACTTACGAAAATTTTTGTGATTTCTCAACCATTCCTTAACTCCAACTCCCATATTTCGCGAACGGATTGACGAATTCGAGAAATTCCTGTTGCATCTGAAACCAGAAACTCGTCCGATTACAACGGTATGTGTATTTTTGCCCTAGGCCATAGTAGTTATTTGTTTCGTGTATCAGACTTGCGAAAATTTTTATGGTTTCTCAACCATTCCTTAACTCCAACTCCCATATTTCGTGAATGGATTGACGAATCCGAAAAGTTTCTGTTGCATCTGAAAACAGAAACTCTCCCGATTACAACGCTATGTGTATTTTTCCCCTAGGCCATTGTAGTTATTGGTTTCGAGTATCAGACTTGCGAAAATTTTTGTGGTTTCTCAACCATTCCTTACCTTCAAACTCCCATAACTCGCGAACGGATTGACGAACCCGAGAAATTCCTGTTGCACCTGAAAGCAGAAACTCGTCCGATTACAACGGTATGTGTATTTTTGCCCGAGGCCATAGTAGTTATTTGTTTCGAGTATCAGACTTACGAAAATTTTTGTGGTTTCTCAACCATTCCTTAACTCCAACTCCCATATTTCGCGAACGGATTGACGAATCCGAAAAGTTTCTGTTGCATCTGAAAACAGAAACTCTCCCGATTACAACGCTATGTGTATTTTTCCCCTAGGCCATTGTAGCTATTGGTTTCGAGTATCAGACTTGCGAAAATTTTGATGGTTTATCAACCATTCCTTAATTTCAAACTCCCATATGTCGCGAACGGATTGACGAACTCGAGAAATTCCTGTTGCATCTGAAAGCAGAAACTCGCCCGATGACAACGGTATGTGTATTTTTGCCCTAGGCCATTGTAGTTATTGGTTTCGAGTATCAGACTTGCGAAAATTTTGATGGTTTCTCAAGCATTTCTTAACTTCAAACTCCCATATCTCGCGAACGGATTGACGAACTCGAGAAATTCCTGTTGCATCTGAAAGCAGAAACTCGCCCGATTACAACGGTATGTGTATTTTTGCCCTAGGCCATTGTAGTTACTGGTTTCGAGTATCAGACTTGCGAAAATTTTGACGGTTTCTCAACCATTCCTTAACTTCAAACTCCCATATCTCGCGAACGGATTGACGAATCCGAAAAATTTCTGTTGCATCTGAAAGTAGAAACTAGCCCCATTACAACGGTGTGTGTACTTTTCCCCTAGGCCATTCCAGTTATTGGTTTCGAGTAACAGACTTGCGAAAATTTTGATGGTTTCTCAACCATTCCTTACCTTCGAACACCCACATCTCGCGAACGGATTGAAGAACTCGAGAAATTCCTGTTGCATCTGAAAGCAGAAACTCGCCCGATGACAACGGTATGTGTATTTTTGCCCTAGGCCATTGTAGTTATTGGTTTCGAGTATCAGACTTGCGAAAATTTTGATGGTTTCTCAAGCATTTCTTAACTTCAAACTCCCATATCTCGCGAACGGATTGACGAACTCGAGAAATTCCTGTTGCATCTGAAAGCAGAAACTCGCCCGATTACAACGGTATGTGTATTTTTGCCCTAGGCCATTGTAGTTACTGGTTTCGAGTATCAGACTTGCGAAAATTTTGATGGTTTCTCAACCATTCCTTACCTTCAAACTCCCATATCTCGCGAACGGATTGACGAACTCGAGAAATTCCTGTTGCATCTGAAAGCAGAAACTCGTCCGATTACAACGGTATGTGTATTTTTGCCCTAGGCCATAGTAGTTATTTGTTTCGAGTATCAGACTTACGAAAATTTTTGTGGTTTCTCAACCATTCCTTAACACCAACTCCCATACTTCGCGAACGGATTGACGAATCCGAAAAGTTTCGGTTGCATCTGAAAACAGAAACTCTCCCGGTTACAACGCTATGTGTATTTTTCCCCTAGGCCATTGTAGTTATTGGTTTCGAGTATCAGACTTACGAAAATTTTGATGGTTTCTCAACCATTCCTTAACTTCAAAGTCCCATATGTCGCGAACGGATTGACGAACTAGAGAAACTCCTGTTGCATCTGAAAGCAGAAACTCGCCCGTTTACAACGGTATGTGTATTTTTGCCCTAGGCCATTGTAGTTATTGGTTTCGAGTATCAGACTTGCGAAAATTTTGATGGTTTCTCAACCATTCCTTGACTTCAAACTCCCATATCTCGCGAACGGATTGACGAATCCGAAAAGATTCGGTTGCATCTGAAAACAGAAACTCTCCCGATTACAACGCTATGTGTATTTTTCCCCTAGGCCATTGTAGTTATTGGTTTCGAGTATCAGGCTTGCGAAAATTTTGATGGTTTCTCAACCATTCCTTAACTTCAAACTCCCATATCTCGCGAACGGATTGACGAACTCGAGAAATTCCTGTTGCATCTGAAACCAGAAACTCGTCCGATTACAACGGTATGTGTATTTTTGCCCTAGGCCATAGTAGTTATTTGTTTCGAGTATCAGACTTACGAAAATTTTTGTGGTTTCTCAACCATTCCTTGTCCCCAACTCCCATATTTCGCGAACGGATTGACGAATCCGAAAAGTTTCTGTTGCATCTGAAAACAGAAACTCTCCCGATTACAACGCTATGTGTATTTTTCCCCTAGGCCATTGTAGTTACTGGTTTCGAGTATCAGACTTGCGAAAATTTTGACGGTTTCTCAACCATTCCTTAACTTCAAACTCCCATATCTCGCGAACGGTTTGACGAATCCGAAAAATTTCTGTTGCATCTGAAAGTAGAAACTAGCCCCATTACAACGGTGTGTGTACTTTTCCCCTAGGCCATTCCAGTTATTGGTTTCGAGTAACAGACTTGCGAAAATTTTGATGGTTTCTCAACCATTCCTTACATTCGAACACCCACATCTCGCGAACGGATTGAAGAACTCGAGAAATTCCTGTTGCATCTGAAAGCAGAAACTCGTACGATTACAACGGTATGTGTATTTTCGCCCTAGGCCATAGTAGTTATTGGTTTCGGGTATCAGACTTGCGAAAATTTTGAAGGTTTCTCAAGCATTTCTTAACTTCAAACTCCCATATTTCGCGAACGGATTGACGAACTCGATTATTTCCTGTTGCATCTGAAAGTAGAAACTCGACCGATTACAATGGCGTGTGTACTTTTCCCCTGGGTCATTCCAGTTATTCGTTTCGGGTATCAAACTTGCGAAAATTATGATGGTTTCTCAACCATTCCTTAACTTCAAACTCCCATATCTCGCGAACGGATTGACGAACTCGAGAAATTCCTGTTGCACCTGAAAGTAGAAACTCGCCCCATTGCAACGGTGTGTGTACTTTTCCCCTAGGCCATTCCAGTTATTGGTTTCGAGTAACAGACTTGCGAAAATTTTGATGGTTTCTCAACCATTCCTTACCTTCAAACTCCCATATCTCGCGAACGGATTGACGAACTCGAGAAATTCCTGTTGCATCTGAAAGCAGAAACTCGTCCGATTACAACGGTATGTGTATTTTTGCCCTAGGCCATAGTAGTTATTTGTTTCGAGTATCAGACTTACGAAAATTTTTGTGGTTTCTCAACCATTCCTTAACACCAACTCCCATACTTCGCGAACGGATTGACGAATCCGAAAAGTTTCGGTTGCATCTGAAGACAGAAACTCTCCCGATTACAACGCTATGTGTATTTTTCCCCTAGGCCATTGTAGTTATTGGTTTCGAGTATCAGACTTGCGAAAATTTTGATGGTTTCTCAACCATTCCTTAACTTCAAAGTCCCATATGTCGCGAACGGATTGACGAACTAGAGAAACTCCTGTTGCATCTGAAAGCAGAAACTCGCCCGATTACAACGGTATGTGTATTTTTGCCCTAGGCCATTGTAGTTATTGGTTTCGAGTATCAGACTTGCGAAAATTTTGATGGTTTCTCAACCATTCCTTGACTTCAAACTCCCATATCTCGCGAACGGATTGACGAACTCAAGAAATTCCTGTTGCATCTGAAAGTAGAAACTCGCCCCATTACAATGGTGTGTGTACTTTTCCCCTAGGCCATCCCAGTTATTGGTTTCGAGTAACAGACTTGCGAAAATTTTGATGGTTTCTCAACCATTCCTTACCTTCAAACTCCCATATCTCGCGAACGGATTGACGAACTCGAGAAATTCCTGTTGCATCTGAAAGCAGAAACTCGTCCGATTACAACGGTATGTGTATTTTTGCCCTAGGCCATAGTAGTTATTTGTTTCGAGTATCAGACTTACGAAAATTTTTGTGGTTTCTCAACCATTCCTTAACACCAACTCCCATACTTCGCGAACGGATTGACGAATCCGAAAAGTTTCGGTTGCATCTGAAAACAGAAACTCTCGCGATTACAACGCTATGTGTATTTTTCCCCTAGGCCATTGTAGTTATTGGTTTCGAGTATCAGACTTGCGAAAATTTTGATGGTTTCTCAACCATTCCTTGACTTCAAACTCCCATATCTCGCGAACGGATTGACGAACTCAAGAAATTCCTGTTGCATCTGAAAGTAGAAACTCGCCCCATTACAATGGTGTGTGTACTTTTTCCCTAGGACATTCCAGTTATTGGTTTCGAGTAACAGACTTGCGAAAATTTTGATGGTTTCTCAACCATTCCTTACCTTCAAACTCCCATATCTCGCGAACGGATTGACGAACTCGAGAAATTCCTGTTGCATCTGAAAGCAGAAACTCGTCCGATTACAACGGTATGTGTATTTTTGCCCTAGGCCATAGTAGTTATTGGTTTCGGGTATCAGACTTACGAAAATTTTTGTGATTTCTCAACCATTCCTTAACTCCAACTCCCATATTTCGCGAACGGATTGACGAATTCGAGAAATTCCTGTTGCATCTGAAACCAGAAACTCGTCCGATTACAACGGTATGTGTATTTTTGCCCTAGGCCATAGTAGTTATTTGTTTCGTGTATCAGACTTGCGAAAATTTTTATGGTTTCTCAACCATTCCTTAACTCCAACTCCCATATTTCGTGAACGGATTGACGAATCCGAAAAGTTTCTGTTGCATCTGAAAACAGAAACTCTCCCGATTACAACGCTATGTGTATTTTTCCCCTAGGCCATTGTAGCTATTGGTTTCGAGTATCAGAATTGCGAAAATTTTGATGGTTTATCAACCATTCCTTAACTTCAAACTCCCATATGTCGCGAACGGATTGACGAACTCGAGAAATTCCTGTTGCATCTGAAAGCAGAAACTCGCCCGATGACAACGGTATGTGTATTTTTGTCCTAGGCCATAGTAGTTATTTGTTTCGAGTATCAGACTTACGAAAATTTTTGTGGTTTCTCAACCATTCCTTAACACCAACTCCCATACTTCGCGAACGGATTGACGAATCCGAAAAGTTTCGGTTGCATCTGAAGACAGAAACTCTCCCGATTACAACGCTATGTGTATTTTTCCCCTAGGCCATTGTAGTTATTGGTTTCGAGTATCAGACTTGCGAAAATTTTGATGGTTTCTCAACCATTCCTTAACTTCAAAGTCCCATATGTCGCGAACGGATTGACGAACTAGAGAAACTCCTGTTGCATCTGAAAGCAGAAACTCGCCCGATTACAACGGTATGTGTATTTTTGCCCTAGGCCATTGTAGTTATTGGTTTCGAGTATCAGACTTGCGAAAATTTTGATGGTTTCTCAACCATTCCTTGACTTCAAACTCCCATATCTCGCGAACGGATTGACGAACTCAAGAAATTCCTGTTGCATCTGAAAGTAGAAACTCGCCCCATTACAATGGTGTGTGTACTTTTCCCCTAGGCCATTCCAGTTATTGGTTTCGAGTAACAGACTTGCGAAAATTTTGATGGTTTCTCAACCATTCCTTACCTTCAAACTCCCATATCTCGCGAACGGATTGACGAACTCGAGAAATTCCTGTTGCATCTGAAAGCAGAAACTCGTCCGATTACAACGGTATGTGTATTTTTGCCCTAGGCCATAGTAGTTATTTGTTTCGAGTATCAGACTTACGAAAATTTTTGTGGTTTCTCAACCATTCCTTAACACCAACTCCCATACTTCGCGAACGGATTGACGAATCCGAAAAGTTTCGGTTGCATCTGAAAACAGAAACTCTCCCGATTACAACGCTATGTGTATTTTTCCCCTAGGCCATTGTAGTTATTGGTTTCGAGTATCAGACTTGCGAAAATTTTGATGGTTTCTCAACCATTCCTTGACTTCAAACTCCCATATCTCGCGAACGGATTGACGAACTCAAGAAATTCCTGTTGCATCTGAAAGTAGAAACTCGCCCCATTACAATGGTGTGTGTACTTTTTCCCTAGGACATTCCAGTTATTGGTTTCGAGTAACAGACTTGCGAAAATTTTGATGGTTTCTCAACCATTCCTTACCTTCAAACTCCCATATCTCGCGAACGGATTGACGAACTCGAGAAATTCCTGTTGCATCTGAAAGCAGAAACTCGTCCGATTACAACGGTATGTGTATTTTTGCCCTAGGCCATAGTAGTTATTGGTTTCGGGTATCAGACTTACGAAAATTTTTGTGATTTCTCAACCATTCCTTAACTCCAACTCCCATATTTCGCGAACGGATTGACGAATTCGAGAAATTCCTGTTGCATCTGAAACCAGAAACTCGTCCGATTACAACGGTATGTGTATTTTTGCCCTAGGCCATAGTAGTTATTTGTTTCGTGTATCAGACTTGCGAAAATTTTTATGGTTTCTCAACCATTCCTTAACTCCAACTCCCATATTTCGTGAACGGAGTGACGAATCCGAAAAGTTTCTGTTGCATCTGAAAACAGAAACTCTCCCGATTACAACGCTATGTGTATTTTTCCCCTAGGCCATTGTAGCTATTGGTTTCGAGTATCAGAATTGCGAAAATTTTGATGGTTTATCAACCATTCCTTAACTTCAAACTCCCATATGTCGCGAACGGATTGACGAACTCGAGAAATTCCTGTTGCATCTGAAAGCAGAAACTCGCCCGATGACAACGGTATGTGTATTTTTGTCCTAGGCCATTGTAGTTATTGGTTTCGAGTATCAGACTTGCGAAAATATTGATGGTTTCTCAACCATTCCTTAACTTCAAACTCCCATATCTCGCGAACGGATTGACGAACTCGAGAAATTCCTGTTGCATCTGAAAGCAGAAACTCGCCCGATTACAACGGTATGTGTATTTTTGCCCTAGGCCATTGTAGTTATTGGTTTCGAGTATCAAACTTGCGAAAGTTTTGATGGTTTATCAACCATTCCTTAACTTCAAACTCCCATATGTCGCGAACGGATTGACGAACTCGAGAAATTCCTGTTGCATCTGAAAACAGAAACTCTCCCGATTACAACGCTATGTGTATTTTTCCCCTAGGACATTGTAGTTATTGGTTTCGACTATCAGACTTGCGAAAATTTTGATGGTTTCTCAACCATTCCTTAACTTCAAAGTCCCATATGTCGCGAACGGATTGACGAACTAGAGAAACTCCTGTTGCATCTGAAAGCAGAAACTCGCCCGATTACAACGGTATGTGTATTTTTCCCCTAGGCCATTGTAGTTATTGGTTTCGAGTATCAGACTTGCGAAAATTTTGATGGTTTCTCAACCATTCCTTAACTTCAAAGTCCCATATGTCGCGAACGGATTGACGAACTAGAGAAACTCCTGTTGCATCTGAAAGCAGAAACTCGCCCGATTACAACGGTATGTGTATTTTTGCCCGAGGCCATAGTAGTTATTTGTTTCGAGTATCAGACTTACGAAAATTTTTGTGGTTTCTCAACCATTCCTTAACTCCAACTCCCATATTTCGCGAACGGATTGACCAATCCGAAAAGTTTCTGTTGCATCTGAAAACAGAAACTCTCCCGATTACAACGCTATGTGTATTTTTCCCCTAGGCCATTGTAGCTATTGGTTTCGAGTATCAGACTTGCGAAAATTTTGATGGTTTCTCAACCATTCCTTACCTTCAAACTCCCATATCTCGCGAACGGATTGACGAACTCGAGAAATTCCTGTTGCATCTGAAAGCAGAAACTCGTCCGATTACAACGGTATGTGTATTTTTGCCCTAGGCCATAGTAGTTATTTGTTTCGAGTATCAGACTTACGAAAATTTTTGTGGTTTCTCAACCATTCCTTAACACCAACTCCCATACTTCGCGAACGGATTGACGAATCCGAAAAGTTTCGGTTGCATCTGAAAACAGAAACTCTCCCGATTACAACGCTATGTGTATTTTTCCCCTAGGCCATTGTAGTTATTGGTTTCGAGTATCAGACTTGCGAAAATTTTGATGGTTTCTCAACCATTCCTTGACTTCAAACTCCCATATCTCGCGAACGGATTGACGAACTCAAGAAATTCCTGTTGCATCTGAAAGTAGAAGCTCGCCCCATTACAATGGTGTGTGTACTTTTTCCCTAGGACATTCCAGTTATTGGTTTCGAGTAACAGACTTGCGAAAATTTTGATGGTTTCTCAACCATTCCTTACCTTCAAACTCCCATATCTCGCGAACGGATTGACGAACTCGAGAAATTCCTGTTGCATCTGAAAGCAGAAACTCGTCCGATTACAACGGTATGTGTATTTTTGCCCTAGGCCATAGTAGTTATTGGTTTCGGGTATCAGACTTACGAAAATTTTTGTGATTTCTCAACCATTCCTTAACTCCAACTCCCATATTTCGCGAACGGATTGACGAATTCGAGAAATTCCTGTTGCATCTGAAACCAGAAACTCGTCCGATTACAACGGTATGTGTATTTTTGCCCTAGGCCATAGTAGTTATTTGTTTCGTGTATCAGACTTGCGAAAATTTTTATGGTTTCTCAACCATTCCTTAACTCCAACTCCCATATTTCGTGAACGGATTGACGAATCCGAAAAGTTTCTGTTGCATCTGAAAACAGAAACTCTCCCGATTACAACGCTATGTGTATTTTTCCCCTAGGCCATTGTAGCTATTGGTTTCGAGTATCAGAATTGCGAAAATTTTGATGGTTTATCAACCATTCCTTAACTTCAAACTCCCATATGTCGCGAACGGATTGACGAACTCGAGAAATTCCTGTTGCATCTGAAAGCAGAAACTCGCCCGATGACAACGGTATGTGTATTTTTGTCCTAGGCCATTGTAGTTATTGGTTTCGAGTATCAGACTTGCGAAAATATTGATGGTTTCTCAACCATTCCTTAACTTCAAACTCCCATATCTCGCGAACGGATTGACGAACTCGAGAAATTCCTGTTGCATCTGAAAGCAGAAACTCGCCCGATTACAACGGTATGTGTATTTTTGCCCTAGGCCATTGTAGTTATTGGTTTCGAGTATCAAACTTGCGAAAGTTTTGATGGTTTATCAACCATTCCTTAACTTCAAACTCCCATATGTCGCGAACGGATTGACGAACTCGAGAAATTCCTGTTGCATCTGAAAACAGAAACTCTCCCGATTACAACGCTATGTGTATTTTTCCCCTAGGCCATTGTAGTTATTGGTTTCGACTATCAGACTTGCGAAAATTTTGATGGTTTCTCAACCATTCCTTAACTTCAAAGTCCCATATGTCGCGAACGGATTGACGAACTAGAGAAACTCCTGTTGCATCTGAAAGCAGAAACTCGCCCGATTACAACGGTATGTGTATTTTTCCCCTAGGCCATTGTAGTTATTGGTTTCGAGTATCAGACTTGCGAAAATTTTGATGGTTTCTCAACCATTCCTTAACTTCAAAGTCCCATATGTCGCGAACGGATTGACGAACTAGAGAAACTCCTGTTGCATCTGAAAGCAGAAACTCGCCCGATTACAACGGTATGTGTATTTTTGCCCGAGGCCATAGTAGTAATTTGTTTCGAGTATCAGACTTACGAAAATTTTTGT
This sequence comes from Ptiloglossa arizonensis, assembly GCF_051014685.1. Taxonomy (NCBI): domain Eukaryota; kingdom Metazoa; phylum Arthropoda; class Insecta; order Hymenoptera; family Colletidae; genus Ptiloglossa; species Ptiloglossa arizonensis. The sequence goes on from NW_027478516.1 coordinate 81,560, forward strand.
GGTTTCTCAACCATTCCTTAACTCCAACTCCCATATTTCGCGAACGGATTGACCAATCCGAAAAGTTTCTGTTGCATCTGAAAACAGAAACTCTCCCGATTACAACGCTATGTGTATTTTTCCCCTAGGCCATTGTAGCTATTGGTTTCGAGTATCAGACTTGCGAAAATTTTGATGGTTTCTCAACCATTCCTTACCTTCAAACTCCCATATCTCGCGAACGGATTGACGAACTCGAGAAATTCCTGTTGCATCTGAAAGCAGAAACTCGTCCGATTACAACGGTATGTGTATTTTTGCCCTAGGCCATAGTAGTTATTTGTTTCGAGTATCAGACTTACGAAAATTTTTGTGGTTTCTCAACCATTCCTTAACACCAACTCCCATACTTCGCGAACGGATTGACGAATCCGAAAAGTTTCGGTTGCATCTGAAAACAGAAACTCTCCCGATTACAACGCTATGTGTATTTTTCCCCTAGGCCATTGTAGTTATTGGTTTCGAGTATCAGACTTGCGAAAATTTTGATGGTTTCTCAACCATTCCTTGACTTCAAACTCCCATATCTCGCGAACGGATTGACGAACTCAAGAAATTCCTGTTGCATCTGAAAGTAGAAACTCGCCCCATTACAATGGTGTGTGTACTTTTTCCCTAGGACATTCCAGTTATTGGTTTCGAGTAACAGACTTGCGAAAATTTTGATGGTTTCTCAACCATTCCTTACCTTCAAACTCCCATATCTCGCGAACGGATTGACGAACTCGAGAAATTCCTGTTGCATCTGAAAGCAGAAACTCGTCCGATTACAACGGTATGTGTATTTTTGCCCTAGGCCATAGTAGTTATTGGTTTCGGGTATCAGACTTACGAAAATTTTTGTGATTTCTCAACCATTCCTTAACTCCAACTCCCATATTTCGCGAACGGATTGACGAATTCGAGAAATTCCTGTTGCATCTGAAACCAGCAACTCGTCCGATTACAACGGTATGTGTATTTTTGCCCTAGGCCATAGTAGTTATTTGTTTCGTGTATCAGACTTGCGAAAATTTTTATGGTTTCTCAACCATTCCTTAACTCCAACTCCCATATTTCGTGAACGGATTGACGAATCCGAAAAGTTTCTGTTGCATCTGAAAACAGAAACTCTCCCGATTACAACGCTATGTGTATTTTTCCCCTAGGCCATTGTAGCTATTGGTTTCGAGTATCAGAATTGCGAAAATTTTGATGGTTTATCAACCATTCCTTAACTTCAAACTCCCATATGTCGCGAACGGATTGACGAACTCGAGAAATTCCTGTTGCATCTGAAAGCAGAAACTCGCCCGATGACAACGGTATGTGTATTTTTGTCCTAGGCCATTGTAGTTATTGGTTTCGAGTATCAGACTTGCGAAAATATTGATGGTTTCTCAACCATTCCTTAACTTCAAACTCCCATATCTCGCGAACGGATTGACGAACTCGAGAAATTCCTGTTGCATCTGAAAGCAGAAACTCGCCCGATTACAACGGTATGTGTATTTTTGCCCTAGGCCATTGTAGTTATTGGTTTCGAGTATCAAACTTGCGAAAGTTTTGATGGTTTATCAACCATTCCTTAACTTCAAACTCCCATATGTCGCGAACGGATTGACGAACTCGAGAAATTCCTGTTGCATCTGAAAACAGAAACTCTCCCGATTACAACGCTATGTGTATTTTTCCCCTAGGCCATTGTAGTTATTGGTTTCGACTATCAGACTTGCGAAAATTTTGATGGTTTCTCAACCATTCCTTAACTTCAAAGTCCCATATGTCGCGAACGGATTGACGAACTAGAGAAACTCCTGTTGCATCTGAAAGCAGAAACTCGCCCGATTACAACGGTATGTGTATTTTTCCCCTAGGCCATTGTAGTTATTGGTTTCGAGTATCAGACTTGCGAAAATTTTGATGGTTTCTCAACCATTCCTTAACTTCAAACTCCCATATCTCGCGAACGGATTGACGAACTCGAGAAATTCCTGTTGCATCTGAAAGCAGAAACTCGCCCGATTACAACGGTATGTGTATTTTTGCCCTAGGCCATTGTAGTTATTGGTTTCGAGTATCAAACTTGCGAAAGTTTTGATGGTTTATCAACCATTCCTTAACTTCAAACTCCCATATGTCGCGAACGGATTGACGAACTCGAGAAATTCCTGTTGCATCTGAAAGCAGAAACTCGCCCGATGACAACGGTATGTGTATTTTTGCCCTAGGCCATTGTAGTTATTGGTTTCGAGTATCAGACTTGCGAAAATATTGATGGTTTCTCAACCATTCCTTAACTTCAAACTCCCATATCTCGCGAACGGATTGACGAACTCGAGAAATTCCTGTTGCATCTGAAAGCAGAAACTCGCCCGATTACAACGGTATGTGTATTTTTGCCCTAGGCCATTGTAGTTATTGGTTTCGAGTATCAAACTTGCGAAAGTTTTGATGGTTTCTCAACCATTCCTTCACTTCAAACACCCATACCTCGCGAACGGAATGACGAACTCGAGAAATTCCTGTTGCATCTGAAAGTAGAAACTCGCCCCATTACAATGGTGTGTGTACTTTTCCCCTAGGCCATTCCAGTTATTGGTTTCGAGTAACAGACTTGCGAAAATTTTGATGGTTTCTCAACCATTCCTTACCTTCAAACTCCCATATCTCGCGAACGGATTGACGAACTCGAGAAATTCCTGTTGCATCTGAAAGCAGAAACTCGTCCGATTACAACGGTATGTGTACTTTTGCCCTAGGCCATAGTAGTTATTGGTTTCGGGTATCAGACTTACGAAAATTTTTGTGATTTCTCAACCATTCCTTAACTCCAACTCCCATATTTCGCGAACGGATTGACGAATCCGAAAAATTTCTGTTGCATCTGAAAACAGAAACTCTCCCGATTACAACGCTATGTGTATTTTTCCCCTAGGCCATTGTAGTTATTGGTTTCGAGTATCAGACTTGCGAAAATTTTGATGGTTTCTCAACCATTCCTTAACTTCAAACTCCCATATCTCGCGAACGGATTGACGAACTCGAGAAATTCCTGTTGCATCTGAAACCAGAAACTCGTCCGATTACAACGGTATGTGTATTTTTGCCCTAGGCCATAGTAGTTATTTGTTTCGAGTATCAGACTTACGAAAATTTTTGTGGTTTCTCAACCATTCCTTAACCCCAACTCCCATATTTCGCGAACGGATTGACGAATCCGAAAAGTTTCTGTTGCATATGAAAACAGAAACTCTCCCGATTACAACGCTATGTGTATTTTTCCCCTAGGCCATTGTAGTTACTGGTTTCGAGTATCAGACTTGCGAAAATTTTGACGGTTTCTCAACCATTCCTTAACTTCAAACTCCCATATCTCGCGAACGGATTGACGAACTCGAGAAATTCCTGTTGCATCTGAAAGCAGAAACTCGTCCGATTACAACGGTATGTGTATTTTTGCCCTAGGCCATAGTAGTTATTGGTTTCGGGTATCAGACTTACGAAAATTTTTGTGATTTCTCAACCATTCCTTAACTCCAACTCCCATATTTCGCGAACGGATTGACGAATCCGAAAAATTTCTGTTGCATCTGAAAACAGAAACTCTCCCGATTACAACGCTATGTGTATTTTTCCCCTAGGCCATTGTAGTTATTGGTTTCGAGTATCAGACTTGCGAAAATTTTGATGGTTTCTCAACCATTCCTTAACTTCAAACTCCCATATCTCGCGAACGGATTGACGAACTCGAGAAATTCCTGTTGCATCTGAAACCAGAAACTCGTCCGATTACAACGGTATGTGTATTTTTGCCCTAGGCCATAGTAGTTATTTGTTTCGAGTATCAGACTTACGAAAATTTTTGTGGTTTCTCAACCATTCCTTAACCCCAACTCCCATATTTCGCGAACGGATTGACGAATCCGAAAAGTTTCTGTTGCATCTGAAAACAGAAACTCTCCCGATTACAACGCTATGTGTATTTTTCCCCTAGGCCATTGTAGTTACTGGTTTCGAGTATCAGACTTGCGAAAATTTTGACGGTTTCTCAACCATTCCTTAACTTCAAACTCCCATATCTCGCGAACGGATTGACGAACTCGATTATTTCCTGTTGCATCTGAAAGTAGAAACTCGACCGATTACAATGGCGTGTGTACTATTCCCCTAGGTCATTCCAGTTATTCGTTTCGAGTATCAAACTTGCGAAAATTATGATCGTTTCTCAACCATTCCTTAACTTCAAACTCCCATATCTCGCGAACGGATTGACGAACTCGAGAAATTCCTGTTGCACCTGAAAGTAGAAACTCGCCCCATTACAACGGTGTGTGAACTTTTCCCCTAGGCCATTCCAGTTATTGGTTTCGAGTAACAGACTTGCGAAAATTTTGATGGTTTCTCAACCATTCCTTACCTTCAAACTCCCATATCTCGCGAACGGATTGACGAACTCGAGAAATTCCTGTTGCATCTGAAAGCAGAAACTCGTCCGATTACAACGGTATGTGTATTTTTGCCCTAGGCCATAGTAGTTATTTGTTTCGAGTATCAGACTTACGAAAATTTTTGTGGTTTCTCAACCATTCCTTAACACCAACTCCCATACTTCGCGAACGGATTGACGAATCCGAAAAGTTTCGGTTGCATCTGAAAACAGAAACTCTCCCGATTACAACGCTATGTGTATTTTTCCCCTAGGCCATTGTAGTTATTGGTTTCGAGTATCAGACTTGCGAAAATTTTGATGGTTTCTCAACCATTCCTTAACTTCAAAGTCCCATATGTGGCGAACGGATTGACGAACTCGAGAAACTCCTGTTGCATCTGAAAGCAGAAACTCGCCCGATTACAACGGTATGTGTATTTTTGCCCTAGGCCATTGTAGTTATTGGTTTCGAGTATCAGACTTGCGAAAATTTTGATGGTTTCTCAACCATTCCTTAACTTCAAACTCCCATATCTCGCGAACGGATTGACGAACTCGAGAAATTCCTGTTGCATCTGAAAGCAGAAACACGCCCGATTACAACGGTATGTGTATTTTTGCCCTAGGCCATTGTAGTTATTGGTTTCGAGTATCAAACTTGCGAAAGTTTTGATGGTTTCTCAACCATTCCTTAACTTCAAACACCCATATCTCGCGAACGGAAAGACGAACTCGAGAAATTCCTGTTGCATCTGAAAATAGAAACTCGCCCCATTACAATGGTGTGTGTACTTTTCCCCTAGGCCATTCCAGTTATTGGTTTCGAGTAACAGACTTGCGAAAATTTTGATGGTTTCTCAACCATTCCTTACCTTCAAACTCCCATATCTCGCGAACGGATTGACGGACTCGAGAAATTCCTGTTGCATCTGAAAGCAGAAACTCGTCCGATTACAACGGTATGTGTATTTTTGCCCTAGGCCATAATAGTTATTGGTTTCGGGTATCAGACTTGCGAAAATTTTGATGGTTTCTCAAGCATTTCTTAACTTCAAACTCCCATATCTCGCGAACGGATTGACGAACTCGATTATTTCCTGTTGCATCTGAAAGCAGAAACTCGACCGATTACAATGGTGTGTGTACTTTTCCCCTAGGTCATTCCAGTTATTCGTTTCTAGCATCAGAATTGCGAAAATTTTGATAGTTTCCCAACCATTTCTTAACTTCAAACTCCCATATCTCGCGAACGGATTGACGAACTCGAGAAATTCCTGTTGCATCTGAAAGTAGAAACTCGCCCGATTAAAAAGGTATGTGTATTTTTCCCCTAGGCCATTGGAGTTATTGGTTTCGAGTATCAGACTTGCGAAAATTGTGATGATTTCTCAACCATTCCTTAACTTCAAACTCCCATATGTCGCGAACGGATTGACGAACACGAGAAATTCCGGTTGCATCTGGAAGAAGAAACTCTCCCGATTACAACGCTATGTGTATTTTTCCCCTAGGCCATTGTAGTTATTGGTTTCGAGTACCAGACTTGCGAAAGTTTTGATGGTTTCTCAACCATTCCTTAACTTCAAACACCCATATCTCGCGAACGGAATGACGAACTCGAGAAATTCCTGTGGCATCTGATAGTAGAAACTCGCCCCATTACAATGGTGTGTGTACTTTTCCCCTAGGCCATTCCAGTTATTGGTTTCGAGTAACAGACATGCGAAAATTTTGATGGTTTCTCATCCATTCCTTACCTTCATACTCCCATATCTCGCGAACGGACTAACGAACTCGAGAAATTCCTGTTGCACCTGAAAGCAGAAACTCGACCGATTACAATGGTGTGTGTACTTTTCCCCTAGGTAATTCCAGTTATTCGTTTCTAGCATCAGAATTGCGAAAATTTTTGTGGTTTCTCAACCGTTCCTTAACTTCAAACTCCCATATCTCGCGAACGGATAGACGAACTCGAGAAATTCCTGTTGCATCTGAAACCAGAAACTCGCCCAATTACAAAGGTATGTGTATTTTTCCCAAGGCCATAGTAGTTATTGGTTTCGAGTATCAGACTTGCGAAAATTGTGATTGTTTCTCAACCATTCCTTAACTTCAAACCCCCATATCTCGCGAACGGATTGACGAACACGAGAAGTTCCGGTTGCATCTGGAAGAAGAAACTCTCCCGATTACAACGGTATGTGTATCTTTCCCCTAGGCCATTGTAGTTATTGGTTTCGAGTATCAGACTTGCGAAAATTTTGATGGTTTCTCAACCATTCCTTAACTTCAAACACCGATCCCTCGCGAACGGATTGGCGAACTCGAGAAGTTCCTGTCGCCTCTGAAAGTAGAAAGTTGCCCGATTACAATGGTGTGTGTACTTTTCCCTTAGGCCGTTCCTGTTATTGGTTTCGAGTACCAGACTTGCGATAATTTTGATGGTTTCTCAACCATTCCTTAACTTCAAACTCCCATATCTCGCGAACGGATTGACGAACTCGAGAATTTCCTATTGCATCTGAAAGCAGAAACTCGCCCGGTTACAACGGTATGTGCATTTTTGCCCTAGGCCATAGTAGTTATTTGTTTCGAGTATCAGACTTGCGAAAATTTTGACGGTTTCTCAAGCATTCCTTAACTTCAAACTCTCATTTCTCGCGAACGGATTGACGAACTCAAGAAATTCCTGTTGCATCTGAAAGTAGAAACTCGCGCGTTTACAATGGTATGTGTACTTTTCCCCTAGGCCATTCCAGTTGTTGGTTTCGAGTATCAGACTTGCGATAATATAGATGGTTTCTCAACCACTCCTTAACTTCACACTTACATATCTCGCGAACGGATTGACGAACTCGAGAATTTCCTATTGCATCTGAAAGCAGAAACTCGCCCGGTTACAACGATATGTGTATTTTTGCCCTAGGCCATTCCAGTTATTGGTTTCGGGTATCACACTTTCGATAATTTTTATGGTTTCTCAACCATTCCTTAACTTCACACTTACATATCTCGCGGACGAACTGACGAACTCGAGAAATTCCTGTTGCATCTGAAAGTAGAAACTCGCCCGATTACAACGGTATGTGTATTTTTCCCCTAGGCCATTGTAGTTATTGGTTTCGAGTATCAGACTTGCGAAAATTTTGATGATTTCTCAGCCATTCCTTAACTTCAAACTCCCATATCTCGCGAACGGATTGACGACCTCGAGAAATTCCTGTTGCATCTGAAAGTAGAAACTCGCCCGATTACAACGGTATGTGTATTTTTCCCCTAGGCCATTGTTGTTATTGGTTTCGAGGATCAGACTTGCGAAAATTTTGATGGTTTCTCAACCATTCCATAACCTCACACTTCCATATCTCGCGAACGGATTGACGAACTCGAGAATTTCCTATTGCATCTGAAAGCAGAAACTCGCTCGATTACAAAGGTATGTGTATTTTTCCCCTAGGCCGTTCCAGTTATTGGTTTCGAGTACCAGACTTGCGAAAATTTTGATGGTTTCTCAACCATTCCTTAACTTCAAACACCGATACCTCGCGAACGGATTGGCGAACTCGAGAAGTTCTTGTCGCCTCTGAAAGTAGAAACTTGCCCGATTACAATGGTGTGTGTACTTTTCCCCTAGGCCGTTCCAGTTATTGGTTTCGAGTACCAGACTTGCGAAAATTTTGATGGTTTCTCAACCATTCCCTAACTTCAAAGTCCCATATCTCGCGAACAGATTGACGAGCTCGGGAAATTCCTGTTGGATCTGAAAGTAGAAACTCGCCCGATTACAATGGTATGTGCATTTTTCCCCTAGGTCATGGTAGTTATTGGTTTCGAGTATCAGACTTGCGAAAATTGTGGTGGTTTCTCAACCATTCCTTAATTTCAAACTCTCATATCGCGCGAACGGATTGACGAACTCGAGAAATTCCTGGTGCATCTGAAACAAGAAACACGTCCGATTACAACGGTATGTGTATTTTTGCCCTAGGCTATAGTAGTTATTGGTTTCGAGTATCAGACTTGCGAAAATTTTGATGGTTCCTCAACCATTCCTTAATTTCAAACACCGATACCTCGCGAACGGATTGGCGAACTCGAGATGTTCCTGTCGCCTCTGAAAGTAGAAACTTGCCCGATTACAATGGTGTGTGTACTTATCCCCTAGGCCGTTCCAGTTATTGGTTTCGAGTATCAGACATTCCAAAATTTTGATGGTTTCTCAACCATTCCTTAACTTCAAAGTCCCATATCTCGCGAACGGATTCACGAGCTCGAGAAATTCCTGTTGCATTTGAAAGTAGAAACTTGCCCGATTACAATGGTGTGTGTACTTTTCCCTTAGGCCGTTCCTGTTATTGGTTTCGAGTATCAGACATGCGAAAATTTTGATGGTTTCTCAACCATTCCTTAACTTTAAACACCGATACCTCGCGAACGGATTGGCGAACTCGAGAAGTTCCTGTCGCCTCTGAAAGTAGAAACTTGCCCGATTACAATGGTGTGTGTACTTTTCCCCTAGGCCGTTCCAGTTATTGGTTTCGAGTACCAGACTTGCGAAAATTTTGATGGTTTCTCAACCATTCCTTAACTTCAAAGTCCCATATCTCGCGAACGGATTGACGAGCTCGAGAAATTCCTGTTGGATCTGAAAGTAGAAACTCGCCCGATTACAATGGTATGTGCATTTTTCCCCTAGATCATGGTAGTTATTTGTTTCGAGTATCAGACTTGCGAAAATTGTGGTGGTTTCTCAACCATTCCTTAATATCAAACTCTCATATCGCGCGAACGGAATGACGAACTCGAGAAATTCCTGGTGCATCTGAAACCAGAAACACGTCCGATTACAACGGTATTTGTATTTTTGCCCTAGGCTATAGTAGTTATTAGGTTTCGAGTATCAGACTTGCGAAAATTTTGATGGTTTCTCAATCATTCCTTAACTTCAATTTTCCATATCTCGCGAACGGATTGACGAACTCGAGAATTTCCTATTGCATCTGAAAGCAGAAACTCGCCCGATTACAACGGTATGTGTATTTTTGCCCTAGGCCATTCCAGTTATTGGTTTCGTGTATCAGACTTGCGATAACTTTGATGGTTTCTCAACCATTCCTTAATTTCAAACACCGATACCTCGCGAACGGATTGGCGAACTCGAGATGTTCCTGTCGCCTCTGATAGTAGAAACTTGCCCGATTACAATGGTGTGTGTACTTATCCCCTAGGCCGTTCCAGTTATTGGTTTCGAGTATCAGACATTCGAAAATTTTGATGGTTTCTCAACCATTCCTTAACTTCAAAGTCCCATATCTCGCGAACGGATTGACGAACTCGAGAAATTCCTGTTGCATCTGAAAGTAGAAACTCGCCCGATTACAACGGTATGTGTATTTTTCCCCTAGGCCATTGTAGTTATTGGTTTCGTGTATCAGACTTGCGATAATTTTGATCGTTTCTCAACCATTCCTTAACTTCACACTTACATATCTCGCGAACGGATTGACGAACTCGAGAATTTCCTATTGCATCTGAAATCAGAAACTCGCCCGGTTACAACGGTATGTGCATTTTTGCCCTAGGCCATAGTAGTTATTGGTTTCGAGTATCAGACTTGCGAAAATTTTGATGGTTTCTCAACCATTCCTTAACTTCAAACTCCCATATCTCGCGAACGGATTGACGAACTCGAGAAATTCCTGTTGCATCTGAAAGTAGAAACTCGCCCGATTACATCGGTATGTGTATTTTTCCCCTAGGACATTGTAGTTATTGGTTTCGAGTATCAGACTTGCGAAAATTTTGATGGTTTCTCAACCATTCCTTAACTTCAAACTCCCATATCTCGCGAACGGATTGACGAACTCGAGAAATTCCTGTTGCATCTGAAAGTAGAAACTCTCCCGATAACAAAGGTATGTGTACTTTTCCCCTAGACCGTTCCAGTTATTGGCTTCGAGTACCAGACTTGCGAAAATTTTGATGGTTTCTCAACCATTCCTTAACTTCAAACACCGATACCTCGCGAACGGATTGGCGAACTCGAGAAGTTCCTGTCGCCTCTGAAAGTAGAAACTTGCCCGATTACAATGGTGTGTGTACTTTTCCCTTAGGCCGTTCCTGTTATTGGTTTCGAGTATCAGACATGCGAAAATTTTGATGGTTTCTCAACCATTCCTTAACTTCAAACACCGATACCTCGCGAACGGATTGGCGAACTCGAGAAGTTCCTGTCGCCTCTGAAAGTAGAAACTTGCCCGATTACAATGGTGTGTGTACTTTTCCCCTAGGCCGTTCCAGTTAATGGTTTCGAGTACCAGACTTGCGATAATTTTGATGGTTTCTCAACCATTCCTTAACTTCAAACTCCCATATCTCGCGAACGGATTAACGAACTCGAGAATTTCCTATTGCATCTGAAAGCAGAAACTCGCCCGGTTACAACGGTATGTGCATTTTTGCCCTAGGCCATAGTAGTTATTTGTTTCGAGTATCAGACTTGCGAAAATTTTGATGGTTTCTCAACCATTCCTTAACTTCAAACACCGATACCTCGCGAACGGATTGGCGAACTCGAAAAGTTCCTGTCGCCTCTGAAAGTAGAAACTTGCCCGATTACAATGGTGTGTGTACTTTTCCCTTAGGCCGTTCCTGTTATTGGTTTCGAGTATCAGACATGCGAAAATTTTGATGGTTTCTCAACCATTCCTTAACTTCAAACACCGATACCTCGCGAACGGATTGACGAACTCGAGAAGTTCCTGTCGCCTCTGAAAGTCGAAACTTGCCCGATTACAATGGTGTGTGTACTTTTCCCTTAGGCCGTTCCTGTTATTGGTTTCGAGTATCAGACTTGCGAAAATTTTGATGGTTTCTCAAGCATTCCTTAACTTCAAACTCTCATTTCTCTCGAACGGATTGACGAACTCGAGAAATTCCTGTTGCATCTGAAAGTAGAAACTCGCGCGTTTACAATGGTGTGTGTACTTTTCCCCTAGGCCATTCCAGTTGTTGGTTTCGAGTATCAGACTTGCGATAATATAGATGGTTTCTCAACCACTCCTTAACTTCACACTTACATATCTCGCGAACGGATTGACGAACTCGAGAATTTCCTATTGCATCTGAAAGCAGAAACTCGCCCGGTTACAACGGTATGTGTATTTTTGCCCTAGGCCATTCCAGTTATTGGTTTCGAGTATCACACTTTTGATAATTTTGATGGTTTCTCAACCATTCCTTAACTTCACACTTACATATCTCGCGGACGAACTGACGAACTCGAGAAATTCCTGTTGCATCTGAAAGTAGAATCTCGCCCGATTACAATGGTATGTGTACTTTTCCCGTAGGCCATTCCAGTTGTTGGTTTCGAGTATCAGACTTGCGATAATATAGATGGTTTCTCAACCACTCCTTAACTTCACACTTACATATCTCGCGAACGGATTGACGAACTCGAGAATTTCCTATTGCATCTGAAAGCAGAAACTCGCCCGGTTACAACGGTATGTGCATTTTTGCACTAGGACATAGTAGTTATTGGATACGAGTATCAGACTTGCGAAAATTTTGATGGTTTCTCAAGCATTCCTTAACTTCAAACTCCCATATCTCGCGAACGGGTTGACGAACTCGAGAAATTCCTGTTGCATCTGAAAGTAGAAACTCGCCCGATTACAACGGTATGTGTATTTTTCCCCTAGGCCTTTGTAGTTATTGGTTTCGAGTATCAGACTTGCGAAAATTTTGATGATTTCTCAGCCATTCCTTAACTTCAAACTCCCATATCTCGCGAACGGATTGACGAACTCGAGAAATTCCTGTTGCATGTGGAAGTATAAAATCGCCCGATTACAACGGTATGTGTACTTTTCCCCTAGGCTATTCCAGTTATTGGTTTCGAGTATCAGACTTGCGAAAATTTTGATGGTTTCTCAACCATTCCTTAACTTCAAACTCCCATTTCTCGCGAATGGATTGACGAACTCGAGAAATTCCTGTTGCATCTGAAAGTAGAAACTCGCCCGATTACAACGGTATGTGTATTTTTCCCCTAGGACATTGTAGTTATTGGTTTCGAGTATCAGACTTGCGAAAATTTTGATGGTTTCTCAACCATTCCTTAACTTCAAACTCCCATATCTCGCGAACGGATTGACGAACTCGAGAAATTCCTGTTGCATCTGAAAGTAGAAACTCTCCCGATAACAAAGGTATGTGTACTTTTCCCCTAGACCGTTCCAGTTATTGGCTTCGAGTACCAGACTTGCGAAAATTTTGATGGTTTCTCAACCATTCCTTAACTTCAAACACCGATACCTCGCGAACGGATTGGCGAACTCGAGAAGTTCCTGTCGCCTCTGAAAGTAGAAACTTGCCCTATTACAATGGTGTGTGTACTTTTCCCTTAGGCCGTTCCTGTTATTGGTTTCGAGTATCAGACATGCGAAAATTTTGATGGTTTCTCAACCATTCCTTAACTTCAAACACCGATACCTCGCGAACGGATTGGCGAACTCGAGAAGTTCCTGTCGCCTCTGAAAGTAGAAACTTGCCCGATTACAATGGTGTGTGTACTTTTCCCCTAGGCCGTTCCAGTTAATGGTTTCGAGTACCAGACTTGCGATAATTTTGATGGTTTCTCAACCATTCCTTAACTTCAAACTCCCATATCTCGCGAACGGATTGACGAACTCGAGAATTTCCTATTGCATCTGAAAGCAGAAACTCGCCCGGTTACAACGGTATGTGCATTTTTGCCCTAGGCCATAGTAGTTATTTGTTTCGAGTATCAGACTTGCGAAAATTTTGATGGTTTCTCAACCATTCCTTAACTTCAAACACCGATACCTCGCGAACGGATTGGCGAACTCGAAAAGTTCCTGTCGCCTCTGAAAGTAGAAACTTGCCCGATTACAATGGTGTGTGTACTTTTCCCTTAGGCCGTTCCTGTTATTGGTTTCGAGTATCAGACATGCGAAAATTTTGATGGTTTCTCAACCATTCCTTAACTTCAAACACCGATACCTCGCGAACGGATTGACGAACTCGAGAAGTTCCTGTCGCCTCTGAAAGTAGAAACTTGCCCGATTACAATGGTGTGTGTACTTTTCCCTTAGGCCGTTCCTGTTATTGGTTTCGAGTATCAGACTTGCGAAAATTTTGATGGTTTCTCAAGCATTCCTTAACTTCAAACTCTCATTTCTCTCGAACGGATTGACGAACTCGAGAAATTCCTGTTGCATCTGAAAGTAGAAACTCGCGCGTTTACAATGGTATGTGTACTTTTCCCCTAGGCCATTCCAGTTGTTGGTTTCGAGTATCAGACTTGCGATAATATAGATGGTTTCTCAACCACTCCTTAACTTCACACTTACATATCTCGCGAACGGATTGACGAACTCGAGAATTTCCTATTGCATCTGAAAGCAGAAACTCGCCCGGTTACAACGGTATGTGTATTTTTGCCCTAGGCCATTCCAGTTATTGGTTTCGAGTATCACACTTTTGATAATTTTGATGGTTTCTCAAGCATTCCTTAACTTCAAACTCTCATTTCTCTCGAACGGATTGACGAACTCGAGAAATTCCTGTTGCATCTGAAAGTAGAAACTCGCGCGTTTACAATGGTATGTGTACTTTTCCCCTAGGCCATTCCAGTTGTTGGTTTCGAGTATCAGACTTGCGATAATATAGATGGTTTCTCAACCACTCCTTAACTTCACACTTACATATCTCGCGAACGGATTGACGAACTCGAGAATTTCCTATTGCATCTGAAAGCAGAAACTCGCCCGGTTACAACGGTATGTGTATTTTTGCCCTAGGCCATTCCAGTTATTGGTTTCGAGTATCACACTTTTGATAATTTTGATGGTTTCTCAACCATTCCTTAACTTCACACTTACATATCTCGCGGACGAACTGACGAACTCGAGAAATTCCTGTTGCATCTGAAAGTAGAATCTCGCCCGATTACAATGGTATGTGTACTTTTCCCGTAGGCCATTCCAGTTGTTGGTTTCGAGTATCAGACTTGCGATAATATAGATGGTTTCTCAACCACTCCTTAACTTCACACTTACATATCTCGCGAACGGATTGACGAACTCGAGAATTTCCTATTGCATCTGAAAGCAGAAACTCGCCCGGTTACAACGGTATGTGCATTTTTGCACTAGGACATAGTAGTTATTGGATACGAGTATCAGACTTGCGAAAATTTTGATGGTTTCTCAAGCATTCCTTAACTTCAAACTCCCATATCTCGCGAACGGGTTGACGAACTCGAGAAATTCCTGTTGCATCTGAAAGTAGAAACTCGCCCGATTACAACGGTATGTGTATTTTTCCCCTAGGCCTTTGTAGTTATTGGTTTCGAGTATCAGACTTGCGAAAATTTTGATGATTTCTCAGCCATTCCTTAACTTCAAACTCCCATATCTCGCGAACGGATTGACGAACTCGAGAAATTCCTGTTGCATGTGGAAGTATAAAATCGCCCGATTACAACGGTATGTGTACTTTTCCCCTAGGCTATTCCAGTTATTGGTTTCGAGTATCAGACTTGCGAAAATTTTGATGGTTTCTAAACCATTCCTTAACTTCAAACTCCCATTTCTCGCGAATGGATTGACGAACTCGAGAAATTCCTGTTGCATCTGAAAGTAGAAACTCGCCCGATTACAACGGTATGTGTATTTTTCCCCTAGGCCATTGTTGTTATTGGTTTCGAGGATCAGACTTGCGAAAGTTTTGATGGTTTCTCAACCATTCCATAACCTCACACTTCCATATCTCGCGAACGGATTGACGAACTCGAGAATTTCCTATTGCATCTGAAAGCAGAAACTCGCTCGATTACAAAGGTATGTGTATTTTTCCCCTAGGCCGTTCCAGTTATTGGTTTCGAGTATCAGACATGCGAAAATTTTGATGGTTTCTCAACCATTCCTTAACTTCAAAGTCCCATATCTCGCGAACGGATTCACGAGCTCGAGAAATTCCTGTTGCATCTGAAAGCAGAAACTCGCCCGATTACAGCGGTATGTGTATTTTTCCCCTAGGGCACTGTAGTTATTGGTTTCGAATATCACACTTGCGAAAATTCTGATGGTTTCTCAACCATTCCTTAACTTCAAACTCCCATATCTCGCGAACGGATTGACGAACTCGAGAAATTCCTGTTGCATTTGAAAGTAAAAACTCGCCCGATTACAACGGTATGTGTATTTTTCCCCTAGGCCATTCTAGTTATTGGTTTCGAGTATCAGACTTGCGAAAATTTTGATGATTTCTCAGCCATTCCTTAACTTCAAACTCCCATATCTCGCGAACGGATTGACGAACTCGAGAAATTCCTGTTGCATGTGGAAGTATAAACTCGCCCGATTACAACGGTATGTGTATTTTTCCCCTAGGGCATTGTAGTTATTGGTTTCGTGTATCAGACTTGCGAAAATTTTGATGGTTTCTCAACCATTCCTTAACTCCACACTTACATATCTCGCGAACGGTTTGACGAACTCGAGAATTTCCTATTGCATCTGAAAGTAGAAACTCGCCCGATTACAACGGTATGTGTATTTTTCCCCTAGGCCATTGTAGTTATTGGTTTCGAGTATCAGACTTGCGAAAATTTTGATGGTTTCTCAACCATTCCTTAACTTCAAACTCCCATTTCTCGCGGACGGACTGACGAACTCGAGAAATTCCTGTTGCATCTGAAAGTAGAAACTCGCACGATTACAATGGTATGTGTACTTTTCCCGTAGGCCATTCCAGTTGTTGGTTTCGAGTATCAGACTTGCGATAATTTTGATGGTTTCTCAAACATTCCTTAACTTCACACTTACATATCTCGCGAACGGATTGACGAACTCGAAAATTTCCTGTTGCATCTGAAAGCAGAAACTCGCCCGGTTACAACGGTATGTGCATTTTGCCTTAGGCCATAGTAGTTATTTGTTTCGAGTATCAGACTTGCGAAAATTTTGATGGTTTCTCAAGCATTCCTTAACTTCAAACTCCCGTTTCTCGCGAACGGATTGACGAACTCGAGAAATTCCTGTTGCATCTGAAAGTAGAAACTCGCCCGATTACAATGGTATGTGTACTTTTCCCCTAGGCCATTCCAGTTATTGGTTTCGAGTATCAGATTTGCGATAATTTTGATGGTTTCTCAACCATTCCTTAACTTCACACTTACATATCTCGCGAAAGGATTGACGAACTCGAGAATTTCCTATTGCATCTGATAGCCGAAACTCGCCCGGTTACAACGGTATGTGCATTTTTGCCCTAGGCCATAGTAGTTATTGGTTTCGAGTATCAGACTTGCGAAAATTTTGATGGTTTCTCAACCATTCCTTAACTTCAAACTCCCATATCTCGCGAACGGATTGACGAACTCGAGAAATTCCTGTTGCATCTGAAAGTAGAAACTCGCCCGATTACAACGGTATGTGTATTTTTCCCCTAGGCCATTGTAGTTATTGGTTTCGAGTATCAGACTTGCGAAAATTTTGACGGTTTCTCAAGCATTCCTTAACTTCAAACTCCCATTTCTCGCGAACGGATTGACGAACTCGAGAAATTCCTGTTGCATCTGAAAGTAGAAACTCGCGCGTTTACAATGGTATGTGCACTTTTCCCCTAGGCCATTCGAGTTATTGGTTTCGAGTATCAGACTTGCGATAATTTTGATGGTTTCTCAATCATTCCTTAACTTCAAACTCCCATTTCTCGCGAACGGATTGACGAATTCGAGAAATTCCTGCTGCATCTGAAAGTAGAAACTCGCCCGATTACAATGGTATGTGCATTTTTGCCCTAAGCCATAGTAGTTATTGGATTCGAGTATCCGACTAGCGAAAATTTTGATGCTTTCTCAACCATTCCTTAACTTCAAACTCCCATTTCTCGCGGACGGACTGACGAACTCGAGAAATTCCTGTTGCATCTGAAAGTAGAAACTCGCACGATTACAATGGTATGTGTACTTTTCCCGTAGGCCATTCCAGTTGTTGGTTTCGAGTATCAGACTTGCGATAATTTTGATGGTTTCTCAAACATTCCTTAACTTCACACTTACATATCTCGCGAACGGATTGACGAACTCGAAAATTTCCTGTTGCATCTGAAAGCAGAAACTCGCCCGGTTACAACGGTATGTGCATTTTGCCTTAGGCCATAGTAGTTATTTGTTTCGAGTATCAGACTTGCGAAAATTTTGATGGTTTCTCAAGCATTCCTTAACTTCAAACTCCCGTTTCTCGCGAACGGATTGACGAACTCGAGAAATTCCTGTTGCATCTGAAAGTAGAAACTCGCCCGATTACAATGGTATGTGTACTTTTCCCCTAGGCCATTCCAGTTATTGGTTTCGAGTATCAGATTTGCGATAATTTTGATGGTTTCTCAACCATTCCTTAACTTCACACTTACATATCTCGCGAAAGGATTGACGAACTCGAGAATTTCCTATTGCATCTGATAGCCGAAACTCGCCCGGTTACAACGGTATGTGCATTTTTGCCCTAGGCCATAGTAGTTATTGGTTTCGAGTATCAGACTTGCGAAAATTTTGATGGTTTCTCAACCATTCCTTAACTTCAAACTCCCATATCTCGCGAACGGATTGACGAACTCGAGAAATTCCTGTTGCATCTGAAAGTAGAAACTCGCCCGATTACAACGGTATGTGTATTTTTCCCCTAGGCCATTGTAGTTATTGGTTTCGAGTATCAGACTTGCGAAAATTTTGACGGTTTCTCAAGCATTCCTTAACTTCAAACTCCCATTTCTCGCGAACGGATTGACGAACTCGAGAAATTCCTGTTGCATCTGAAAGTAGAAACTCGCGCGTTTACAATGGTATGTGCACTTTTCCCCTAGGCCATTCGAGTTATTGGTTTCGAGTATCAGACTTGCGATAATTTTGATGGTTTCTCAATCATTCCTTAACTTCAAACTCCCATTTCTCGCGAACGGATTGACGAATTCGAGAAATTCCTGCTGCATCTGAAAGTAGAAACTCGCCCGATTACAATGGTATGTGCATTTTTGCCCTAAGCCATAGTAGTTATTGGATTCGAGTATCCGACTAGCGAAAATTTTGATGCTTTCTCAATCATTCCTTAACTTCAAACTTCCATATCTCGCGAACGGATTGACGAACTCGAGAATTTCCTATTGCATCTGAAAGCAGAAACTCGCCCGATTACAAAGGTATGTGTATTTTTGCCCTAAGCCATAGTAGTTATTGGATTCGAGTATCAGACTTGCGAAAATTTTGATGGTTTCTCAACCATTCTTTAACTTCACACTTACATATCTCGCGAACGGATTGACGAACTCGAGAATTTCCTATTGTATATGAAAGCAGAAACTCGCCCGGTTACAACGGTATGTGCATTATTGCCCTACGCCATAGTAGTTATTGGTTTCGAGGAGCAGACTTGCGAAAATTTTGATGGTTTCTCAACCATTCCTTAACTTCAAACTCCCATTTCTCGCGAACGGATTGACGAACTCGAGAAGTTCCTGTTGCATCAGAAAGTAGATACTCGCTCGATTACAATGGTATGTGTACTTTTCCCCTAGGCAATTCCAGTTATTGGTTTCGAGTATCAGACTTGCGAAAATTTTGATGGTTTCTCAATCATTCCTTAACTTCAAACTTCCATATCTCGCGAACGGATTGACGAACTCGAGAATTTCCTATTGCATCTGAAAGCAGAAACTCGCCCGATTACAACCGTATGTGTATTTTTGCCCTAGGCCATTCCAGTTATTGGTTTCGAGTATCACACTTGCGTTAATTTTGATGGTTTCTCAACCATTCCTTAACTTCACACTTACATATCTCGCGGACGGACTGACGAACTCGAGAAATTCCTGTTGCATCTGAAAGTAGAAACTCGCCCGATTACAATGGTATGTGTACTTTTCCCGTAGGCCATTCCAGTTGTTGGTTTCGAGTATCAGACTTGCGATAATATAGATGGTTTCTCAACCACTCCTTAACTTCACACTTACATATCTCGCGAACGGATTGACGAACTCGAGAATTTCCTATTGCATCTGAAAGCAGAAACTCGCCCGGTTACAACGGTATGTGTATTTTTCCCCTAGGCCATTGTAGTTATTGGTTTCGAGTATCAGACTTGCGAAAATTTTGATGGTTTCTCAACCATTCCTTAACTTCAAACTCCCATTTCTCGCGGACGGACTGACGAACTCGAGAAATTCCTGTTGCATCTGAAAGTAGAAACTCGCCCGATTACAATGGTATGTGTACTTTTCCCGTAGGCCATTCCAGTTGTTGGTTTCGAGTATCAGACTTGCGATAATTTTGATGGTTTCTCATACATTCCTTAACTTCACACTTACATATCTCGCGAACGGATTGACGAACTCGAAAATTTCCTGTTGCATCTGAAAGCAGAAACTCGCCCGGTTACAACGGTATGTGCATTTTGCCTTAGGCCATAGTAGTTATTTGTTTCGAGTATCAGACTTGCGAAAATTTTGATGGTTTCTCAAGCATTCCTTAACTTCAAACTCCCGTTTCTCGCGAACGGATTGACGAACTCGAGAAATTCCTGTTGCATCTGAAAGTAGAAACTCGCCCGATTACAATGGTATGTGTACTTTTCCCCTAGGCCATTCCAGTTATTGGTTTCGAGTATCAGATTTGCGATAATTTTGATGGTTTCTCAACCATTCCTTAACTTCACACTTACATATCTCGCGAAAGGATTGACGAACTCGAGAATTTCCTATTGCATCTGATAGCCGAAACTCGCCCGGTTACAACGGTATGTGCATTTTTGCCTTAGGCCATAGTAGTTATTTGTTTCGAGTATCAGACTTGCGAAAATTTTGATGGTTTCTCAAGCATTCCTTAACTTCAAACTCCCATTTCTCGCGAACGGATTGACGAACTCGAGAAATTCCTGTTGCATCTGAAAGTAGAAACTCGCGCGTTTACAATGGTATGTGCACTTTTCCCCTAGGCCATTCCAGTTATTGGTTTCGAGTATCAGACTTGCGATAATTTTGATGGTTTCTCAATCATTCCTTAACTTCAAACTCCCATTTCTCGCGAACGGATTGACGAATTCGAGAAATTCCTGCTGCATCTGAAAGTAGAAACTCGCCCGATTACAATGGTATGTGCATTTTTGCCCTAAGCCATAGTAGTTATTGGATTAGAGTATCCGACTAGCGAAAATTTTGATGCCTTCTCAATCATTCCTTAACTTCAAACTTCCATATCTCGCGAACGGATTGACGAACTCGAGAATTTCCTATTGCATCTGAAAGCAGAAACTCGCCCGATTACAACGGTATGTGTATTTTTGCCCTAAGCCATAGTAGTTATTGGATTCGAGTATCAGACTTGCGAAAATTTTGATGGTTTCTCAACCATTCCTTAACTTCAAACTCCCATTTCTCGCGAACGGATTGACGAACTCGAGAAGTTCCTGTTGCATCTGAAAGTAGATACTCGCTCGATTACAATGGTATGTGTACTTTTCCCCTAGGCAATTCCAGTTATTGGTTTCGAGTATCAGACTTGCGAAAATTTTGATGGTTTCTCAATCATTCCTTAACTTCAAACTTCCATATCTCGCGAACGGATTGACGAACTCGAGAATTTCCTATTGCATCTGAAAGCAGAAACTCGCCCGATTACAACCGTATGTGTATTTTTGCCCTAGGCCATTCCAGTTATTGGTTTCGAGTATCACACTTGCGATAATTTTGATGGTTTCTCAACCATTCCTTAACTTCACACTTACATATCTCGCGGACGGACTGACGAACTCGAGAAATTCCTGTTGCATCTGAAAGTAGAAACTCGCCCGATTACAATGGTATGTGTACTTTTCCCGTAGGCCATTCCAGTTGTTGGTTTCGAGTATCAGACTTGCGATAATATAGATGGTTTCTCAACCACTCCTTAACTTCACACTTACATATCTCGCGAACGGATTGACGAACTCGAGAATTTCCTATTGCATCTGCGAGCAGAAACTCGCCCGGTTACAACGGTATGTGTATTTTTCCCCTAGGCCATTGTAGTTATTGGTTTCGAGTATCAGACTTGCGAAAATTTTGATGATTTCTCAGCCATTCCTTAACTTCAAACTCCCATATCTCGCGAACGGATTGACGAACTCGAGAAATTCCTGTTGCATGTGGAAGTATAAACTCGCCCGATTACAACGGTATGTGTATTTTTCCCCTAGGCCATTGTAGTTATTGGTTTCGAGTATCAGACTTGCGAAAATTTTGATGGTTTCTCAAACATTCCTTAAATTCAAACTCCCATTTCTCGCGAATGGATTGACGAACTCGAGAAATTCCTGTTGCATCTGAAAGTAGAAACTCGCTCGATTACAAAGGTATGTGTATTTTTCCCCTAGGCCATTGTAGTTATTGCTTTCGAGTATCAGAATTGCGAAAATTTTGATGATTTCTCAGCCATTCCTTAACTTCAAACTCCCATATCTCGCGAACGGATTGACGAACTCGAGAAATTCCTGTTGCATGTGGAAGTATAAACTCGCCCGATTAGAACGGTATGTGTATTTTTCCCCTAGGCCATTGTAGTTATTGGTTTCGTGTATCAGACTTGCGAAAATTTTGATGGTTTCTCAACCATTCCTTAACTCCACACTTACATATCTCGCGAACGGATTGACGAACTCGAGAATTTCCTATTGCATCTGAAAGTAGAAACTCGCCCGATTACAACGGTATGTGTATTTTTCCCCTAGGCCATTGTAGTTATTGGTTTCGAGTATCAGACTTGCGAAAATTTTGATGGTTTCTCAAACATTCCTTAACTTCACACTTACATATCTCGCGAACGGATTGACGAACTCGAAAATTTCCTATTGCATCTGAAAGCAGAAACTCGCTCGATTACAAAGGTATGTGTATTTTTCCCCTAGGCCATTGTAGTTATTGGTTTCGAGTATCAGAATTGCGAAAATTTTGATGATTTCTCAGCCATTCCTTAACTTCAAACTCCC
Organism: Ptiloglossa arizonensis; assembly: GCF_051014685.1. NCBI lineage: Eukaryota > Metazoa > Arthropoda > Insecta > Hymenoptera > Colletidae > Ptiloglossa > Ptiloglossa arizonensis. The sequence continues at coordinate 104,060 of NW_027478516.1, forward strand.
ATATCTCGCGAACGGATTGACGAACTCGAGAAATTCCTGTTGCATGTGGAAGTATAAACTCGCCCGATTAGAACGGTATGTGTACTTTTCCCGTAGGCCATTCCAGTTGTTGGTTTCGAGTATCAGACTTGCGATAATTTTGATGGTTTCTCAAACATTCCTTAACTTCACACTTACATATCTCGCGAACGGATTGACGAACTCGAAAATTTCCTATTGCATCTGAAAGCAGGAACTCGCCGGGTTACAACGGTATGTGCATTTTTGCCCTAGGCCATAGTAGTTATTTGTTTCGAGTATCAGACTTGCGAAAATTTTGATGGTTTCTCAAGCATTCCTTAACTTCAAACTCCCGTTTCTCGCGAACGGATTGACGAACTCGAGAAATTCCTGTTGCATCTGAAAGTAGAAACTCGCCCGATTACAATGGTATGTGTACTTTTCCCCTAGGCCATTCCAGTTATTGGTTTCGAGTATCAGACTTGCGATAATTTTGATGGTTTCTCAACCATTCCTTAACTTCACACTTACATATCTCGCGAAAGGATTGACGAACTCGAGAATTTCCTATTGCATCTGATAGCCGAAACGCGCCCGGTTACAACGGTATGTGCATTTTTGCCCTAGGCCATAGTAGTTATTGGATTCGAGTATCAGACTTGCGAAAATTTTGATGGTTTCTCAATCATTCCTTAACTTCAAACTCCCATTTCTCGCGAACGGATTGACGAATTCGAGAAATTCCTGTTGCATCTGAAAGTAGAAACTCGCCCGATTACAATGGTATGTGTACTTTTCCCCTAGGCCATTCCAGTTATTGGTTTCGAGTATCAGACTGGCGAAAATTTTGATGGTTTCTCAATCATTCCTTAACTTCAAACTTCCATATCTCGCGAACGGATTGACGAACTCGAGAATTTCCTATTGCATCTGAAAGCAGAAACTCGCCCGATTACAACCGTATGTGTATTTTTGCCCTAGGCCATTCCAGTTATTGGTTTCGAGTATCACACTTGCGATAATTTTGATGGTTTCTCAACCATTCCTTAACTTCACACTTACATATCTCGCGGACGGACTGACGAACTCGAAAAATTCCTGTTGCATCTGAATGTAGAAACTCGCCCGATTACAATGTTATGTGTACTTTTCCCGTAGGCCATTCCAGTTGTTCGTTTCGAGTATCAGACTTGCGATAATTTAGATGGTTTCTCAACCACTCCTTAACTTCACACTTACATATCTCGCGAACGGATTGACGAACTCGAGAATTTCCTATTGCATCTGAAAGCAGAAACTCGCCCGATTATAAAGGTATGTGTATTTTTCCCCTGGGCCATAGTAGTTATTGGTTTCGAGTATCAGACTTGCGAAAATTTTGATGGTTTCTCAAGCATTCCTTAACTTCAAACTCCCATATCTCGCGAACGGATTGACGAACTCGAGAAATTCCTGTTGCATGTGGACGTATAAACTCGCCCGATTACAACGGTATGTGTATTTTTCCCCCAGGCCATTGTAGTTATTGGTTTCGTGTATCAGACTTGCGAAAATTTTGATGGTTTCTCAACCATTCCTTAACTCCACACTTACATATCTCGCGAACGGATTGACGAACTCGAGAAATTCCTGTTGCATCTGAAAGCAGAAACTCGTCCGATTACAACGGTATGTGTATTTTTGCCCTAGGCCATAGTAGTTATTGGTTTCGAGTATCAGACTTGCGAAAATTTTGATGGTTTCTCAACCATTCCTTAACTTCACACTTACATATCTCGCGAACGGATTGACGAAGTCGAGAATTTCCTGTTGCATCTGAAAGCAGAAACTCGCCCGATTACAACGGTATGTGTATTTTTCCCCTAGGGCATTGTAGTTATTGGTTTCGAGTATCACACTTGCGAAAATTTTGATGGTTTCTCAATCATTCCTTAACTTCAAACTCCCATTTCTCGCGAACGGATTGACGAATTCGAGAAATTCCTGTTGCATCTGAAAGTAGAAACTCGCCCGATTACAATGGTATGTGCATTTTTGCCCTAGGCCATAGTAGTTATTGGATTCGAGTATCCGACTAGCGAAAATTTTGATGCTTTCTCAATCATTCCTTAACTTCAAACTTCCATATCTCGCGAACGGATTGACGAACTCGAGAATTTCCTATTGCATCTGAAAGCAGAAACTCGCCCGATTACAACGGTATGTGTATTTTTGCCCTAAGCCATAGTAGTTATTGGATTCGAGTATCAGACTTGCGAAAATTTTGATGGTTTCTCAACCATTCTTTAACTTCACACTTACATATCTCGCGAACGGATTGACGAACTCGAGAATTTCCTATTGTATATGAAAGCAGAAACTCGCCCGGTTACAACGGTATGTGCATTATTGCCCTACGCCATAGTAGTTATTGGTTTCGAGGAGCAGACTTGCGAAAATTTTGATGGTTTCTCAACCATTCCTTAACTTCAAACTCCCATTTCTCGCGAACGGATTGACGAACTCGAGAAGTTCCTGTTGCATCTGAAAGTAGATACTCGCTCGATTACAATGGTATGTGTACTTTTCCCCTAGGCCATTCCAGTTATTGGTTTCGAGTATCAGACTTGCGAAAATTTTGATGGTTTCTCAATCATTCCTTAACTTCAAACTTCCATATCTCGCGAACGGATTGACGAACTCGAGAATTTCCTATTGCATCTGAAAGCAGAAACTCGCCCGATTACAACGGTATGTGTATTTTTCCCCTAGGGCATTGTAGTTATTGGTTTCGAGTATCACACTTGCGAAAATTTTGATGGTTTCTCAATCATTCCTTAACTTCAAACTCCCATTTCTCGCGAACGGATTGACGAATTCGAGAAATTCCTGTTGCATCTGAAAGTAGAAACTCGCCCGATTACAATGGTATGTGCATTTTTGCCCTAGGCCATAGTAGTTATTGGATTCGAGTATCCGACTAGCGAAAATTTTGATGCTTTCTCAATCATTCCTTAACTTCAAACTTCCATATCTCGCGAACGGATTGACGAACTCGAGAATTTCCTATTGCATCTGAAAGCAGAAACTCGCCCGATTACAACGGTATGTGTATTTTTGCCCTAAGCCATAGTAGTTATTGGATTCGAGTATCAGACTTGCGAAAATTTTGATGGTTTCTCAACCATTCTTTAACTTCACACTTACATATCTCGCGAACGGATTGACGAACTCGAGAATTTCCTATTGTATATGAAAGCAGAAACTCGCCCGGTTACAACGGTATGTGCATTATTGCCCTACGCCATAGTAGTTATTGGTTTCGAGGAGCAGACTTGCGAAAATTTTGATGGTTTCTCAACCATTCCTTAACTTCAAACTCCCATTTCTCGCGAACGGATTGACGAACTCGAGAAGTTCCTGTTGCATCTGAAAGTAGATACTCGCTCGATTACAATGGTATGTGTACTTTTCCCCTAGGCCATTCCAGTTATTGGTTTCGAGTATCAGACTTGCGAAAATTTTGATGGTTTCTCAATCATTCCTTAACTTCAAACTTCCATATCTCGCGAACGGATTGACGAACTCGAGAATTTCCTATTGCATCTGAAAGCAGAAACTCGCCCGATTACAACCGTATGTGTATTTTTGCCCTAGGCCATTCCAGTTATTGGTTTCGAGTATCACACTTGCGATAATTTTGATGGTTTCTCAACCATTCCTTAACTTCACACTTACATATCTCGCGGACGGACTGACGAACTCGAGAAATTCCTGTTGCATCTGAAAGTAGAAACTCGCCCGATTACAATGGTATGTGTACTTTTCCCGTAGGCCATTCCAGTTGTTGGTTTCGAGTATCAGACTTGCGATAATATAGATGGTTTCTCAACCACTCCTTAACTTCACACTTACATATCTCGCGAACGGATTGACGAACTCGAGAATTTCCTATTGCATCTGAAAGCAGAAACTCGCCCGGTTACAACGGTATGTGTATTTTTCCCCTAGGCCATTGTAGTTATTGGTTTCGAGTATCAGACTTGCGAAAATTTTGATGATTTCTCAGCCATTCCTTAACTTCAAACTCCCATATCTCGCGAACGGATTGACGAACTCGAGAAATTCCTGTTGCATGTGGAAGTATAAACCCGCCCGATTACAACGGTATGTGTACTTTTCCCCTAGGCTATTCCAGTTATTGGTTTCGAGGAGCAGACTTGCGAAAATTTTGATGGTTTCTCAACCATTCCATAACCTCACACTTCCATATCTCGCGAAGGGATTGACGAACTCGAGAATTTCCTATTGCATCTGAAAGAAGAAACTCGCTCGATTACAAAGGTATGTGTATTTTTCCCCTAGGCCATTGTAGTTATTGGTTTCGAGTATCAGACTTGCGAAAATTTTGATGGTTTCTCAACCATTCCTTAACTTCACACTTACATATCTCGCGAACGGATTGACGAAGTCGAGAATTTCCTGTTGCATCTGAAAGCAGAAACTCGCCCGATTACAACGGTATGTGTATTTTTCCCCTAGGGCATTGTAGTTATTGGTTTCGAGTATCTCACTTGCGAAAATTTTGATGGTTTCTCAACCATTCCTTAACGTCAAACTCCCATATCTCGCGAACGGATTGACGAACTCGAGAAATTCCTGTTGCATTTGAAAGTAGAAACTCTCCCGATTACAACGGTATGTGTATTTTTCCCCTAGGCCATTGTAGTTATTGGTTTCGAGTATCAGACTTGCGAAAATTTTGATGATTTCTCAGCCATTCCTTAATTTCAAACTCCCATATCTCGCGAACGGATTGACGAACTCGAGAAATTCCTGTTGCATGTGGAAGTATAAACTCGCCCGATTACAACGGTATGTGTATTTTTCCCCTAGGCCATTGTAGTTATTGGTTTCGTGTATCAGACTTGCGAAAATTTTGATGGTTTCTCAACCATTCCTTAACTCCACACTTACATATCTCGCGAACGGATTGACGAACTCGAGAATTTCCTATTGCATCTAAAAGTAGAAACTCGCCCGATTACAACGGTATGTGTATTTTTCCCCTAGGCCATTGTAGTTATTGGTTTCGAGTATCAGACTTGCGAAAATTTTGATGGTTTCTCAACCATTCCTTAACTTCAAACTCCCATTTCTCGCGGACGGACTGACGAACTCGAGAAATTCCTGTTGCATCTGAAAGTAGAAACTCGCCCGATTACAATGGTATGTGTACTTTTCCCGTAGGCCATTCCAGTTGTTGGTTTCGAGTATCAGACTTGCGATAATTTTGATGGTTTCTCAAACATTCCTTAACTTCACACTTACATATCTCGCGAACGGATTGACGAACTCGAAAATTTCCTATTGCATCTGAAAGCAGAAACTCGCCCGGTTACAACGGTATGTGCATTTTTGCCCTAGGCCATAGTAGTTGTTTGTTTCGAGTATCAGACTTGCGAAAATTTTGATGGTTTCTCAAGCATTCCTTAACTTCAAACTCCCGTTTCTCGCGAACGGATTGACGAACTCGAGAATTTCCTATTGCATCTGAAAGCAGAAACTCGCCCGATTACAACCGTATGTGTATTTTTGCCCTAGGCCATTCCAGTTATTGTTTTCGAGTATCAAACTTTCGATAATTTTGATGGTTTCTCAACCATTCCTTAACTTCACACTTACATATCTCGCGGACGGACTGACGAATTCGAGAAATTCCTGTTGCCTCTGAAAGTAGAAACTCGCCCGATTACAATGGTATGTGTACTTTTCCCGTAGGCCATTCCAGTTGTTGGTTTCGAGTATCAGACTTGCGATAATATAGATGGTTTCTGAACCACTCCTTAACTTCACACTTACATATCTCGCGAACGGATTGACGAACTCGAGAATTTCCTATTGCATCTGAAAGCAGAAACTCGCCCGGTTACAACGGTATGTGCATTTTTGCCCTAGGACATAGTAGTTATTGGATTCGAGTATCAGACTTGCGAAAATTTTGATGGTTTCTCAAGCATTCCTTAACTTCAAACTCCCATATCTCGCGAACGGATTGACGAACTCGAGAAATTCCTGTTGCATCTGAAAGTAGAAACTCGCCCGATTACAACGGTACGTGTATTTTTCCCCTAGGCCATTGTAGTTATTGGTTTCGAGTATCAGACTTGCGAAAATTTTGATGATTTCTCAGCCATTCCTTAACTTCAAACTCCCATATCTCGCGAACGGATTGACGAACTCGAGAAATTCCTGTTGCATGTGGAAGTATATAGTAAACTTGCCCGATTACAACGGTATGTGTACTTTTCCCCTAGGCCATTCCAGTTATTGGTTTCGAGTATCAGACTTGCGAAAATTTTGATGGTTTCTCAACCATTCCTTAACTTCAAACTCCCATTTCTCGCCAATGGATTGACGAACTCGAGAAATTCCTGTTGCATCTGAAAGTAGAAACTCGCCCGATTACAACGGTATGTGTATTTTTCCCCTAGGCCATTGTTGTTATTGGTTTCGAGTATCAGACTTGCGAAAATTTTGATGGTTTCTCAATCATTCCATAACCTCACACTTCCATATCTCGCAAACGGATTGACGAACTCGAGAATTTCCTATTGCATCTGAAAGCAGAAACTCGCTCGATTACAAAGGTATGTGTATTTTTCCCCTAGGCCATTGTAGTTATTGGTTTCGAGTATCAGACTTGCGAAAATTTTCATGGTTTCTCAACCATTCGTTAACTTGACACTTACATATCTCGCGAACGGATTGACGAAGTCGAGAATTTCCTATTGCATCTGAAAGCAGAAACTCGCCCGATTACAACGCTATGTGTATTTTTCCCCTAGGGCATTGCCGTTATTGGTTTCGAGTATCACACTTGCGAAAATTTTGATGGTTTCTCAAACATTCCTTAACTCCACACTTACATATCTCGCGAACGGATTGACGAACTCGAGAAATTCCTGTTGCATTTGAAAGTAGAAACGCGCCCGATTACAATGGTATGTGTATTTTTCCCCTAGGCCATTGTAGTTATTGGTTTCGAGTATCAGACTTGCGAAAATTTTGATGGTTTCTCAACCATTCCTTAACTTCACACTTACATATCTCGCGAACGGATTGACGAAGTCGAGAATTTCCTGTTGCATCTGATAGCCGAAACTCGCCCGGTTACAACCGTATGTGCATTTTTGCCCTAGGCCATAGTAGTTATTGGATTCGAGTATCAGACTTGCGAAAATTTTGATGGTTTCTCAACCATTCCTTAACTCCACACTTACATATCTCGCGAACGGATTGACGAACTCGAGAATTTCCTGTTGCATCTGAAAGTAGATACTCGCTCGATTACAATGGTGTGTGTACTTTTCCCCTAGGCCATTCCAGTTATTGGTTTCGAGTATCAGACTTGCGAAAATTTTGATGGTTTCTCAATCATTCCTTAACTTCAAACTTCCATATCTCGCGAACGGATTGACGAACTCGAGAATTTCCTATTGCATCTGAATGCAGAAACTCGCCCGATTACAACCGTATGTGTATTTTTGCCCTAGGCCATTCCAGTTATTGGTTTCGTGTATCAGACTTGCGAAAATTTTGATGGTTTCTCAACCATTCCTTAACTCCACACTTACATATCTCGCGAACGGATTGACGAACTCGAGAATTTTCTATTGCATCTGAAAGTAGAAACTCGCCCGATTACAACGGTATGTGTATTTTTCCCCTAGGCCATTGTAGTTATTGGTTTCGAGTATCAGACTTGCGAAAATTTTGATGGTTTCTCAAGCATTCCTTAACTTCAAACTCCCGTTTCTCGCGAACGGATTGACGAACTCGAGAAATTCCTGTTGCATCTGAAAGTAGAAACTCGCCCGATTACAATGGTATGTGTACTTTTCCCCTAGGCCATTCCAGTTATTGGTTTCGAGTATCAGACTTGCGATAATTTTGATGGTTTCTCAACCATTCCTTAACTTCACACTTACATATCTCGCGAAAGGATTGACGAGCTCGAGAATTTCCTATTGCATCTGATAGCCGAAACTCGCCCGGTTACAACGGTATGTGCATTTTTGCCCTAGGCCATAGTAGTTATTGGATTCGAGTATCAGACTTGCGAAAATTTTGATGGTTTCTCAATCATTCCTTAACTTCAAACTCCCATTTCTCGAGAACGGATTGACGAATTCGAGAAATTCCTGTTGCATCTGAAAGTAGAAACTCGCCCGATTACAATGGTATGTGTACTTTTCCCCTAGGCCATTCCAGTTATTGGTTTCGAGTATCAGACTTGCGAAAATTTTGATGGTTTCTCAATCATTCCTTAACTTCAAACATCCATATCTCGCGAACGGATTGACGAACTCGAGAATTTCCTATTGCATCTGAAAGCAGAAACTCGCCCGATTACAAACGTATGTGTATTTTTGCCCTAGGCCATTCCAGTTATTGGTTTCGAGTATCACACTTGCGATAATTTTGATGGTTTCTCAACCATTCCTTAACTTCACACTTACATATCTCGCGGACGGACTGACGAACTCGAAAAATTCCTGTTGCATCTGAAAGTAGAAACTCGCCCGATTACAATGGTATGTGTACTTTTCCCGTAGGCCATTCCAGTTGTTGGTTTCGAGTATCAGACTTGCGATAATTTAGATGGTTTCTCAACCACTCCTTAACTTCACACTTACATATCTCGCGAACGGATTGACGAACTCGAGAATTTCCTATTGCATCTGAAAGCAGAAACTCGCCCGATTATACAGGTATGTGTATTTTTCCCCTGGGCCATAGTAGTTATTGGTTTCGAGCATCAGACTTGCGAAAATTTTGATGATTTCTCAGCCATTCCTTAACTTCAAACTCCCATATCTCGCGAACGGATTGACGAACTCGAGAAATTCCTGTTGCATGTGGAAGTATAAACTCGCCCGATTACAACGGTATGGGTATTTTCCCCCTAGGCCATTGTAGTTATTGGTTTCGTTTATCAGACTTGCGAAAATTTTGATGGTTTCTCAACCATTCCTTAATTCCACACTTACATATCTCGCGAACGGATTGACGAACTCGAGAATTTCCTATTGCATCTGAAAGTAGAAAATCGCCCGATTACAACGGTATGTGTATTTTTCCCCTAGGCCATTGTAGTTATTGGTTTCGAGTATCAGACTTGCGAAAATTTTGATGGTTTCTCAACCATTCCTTAACTTCACACTTACATATCTCGCGAACGGATTGACGAAGTCGCTAATTTCCTATTGCATCTGAAAGTAGAAACTCGCCCGATTACAACGGTATGTGTATTTTTCCCCTAGGCCATTGTAGTTATTGGCTTCGAGTATCAGACTTGCGAAAATTTTGATGGTTTCTCAACCATTCCTTAACTTCAAACTCCCATTTCTCGCGGACGGACTGACGAACTCGAGAAATTTCTATTGCATCTGAAAGTAGAAACTCGCCCGATTACAATGGTATGTGTACTTTTCCCGTAGGCCATTCCAGTTGTTGGTTTCGAGTATCAGACTTGCGATAATTTTGATGGTTTCTCAAACATTCCTTAACTTCACACTTACATATCTCGCGAACGGATTGACGAACTCGAAAATTTCCTATTGCATCTGAAAGCAGAAACTCGCCCGGTTACAACGGTATGTGCATTTTTTCCCTAGGCCATAGTAGTTATTTGTTTCGAGTATCAGACTTGCGAAAATTTTGATGGTTTCTCAAGCATTCCTTAACTTCAAACTCCCGTTTCTCGCGAACGGATTGACGAACTCGAGAAATTCCTGTTGCATCTGAAAGTAGAAACTCGCCCGATTACAATGGTATGTGTACTTTTCCCCTAGGCCATTCTAGTTATTGGTTTCGAGTATCAGACTTGCGATAATTTTGATGGTTTCTACACCATTCCTTAACTTCACACTTACATATCTCGCGAAAGGATTGACGAACTCGAGAATTTCCTATTGCATCTGATAGCCGAAACTCGACCGGTTACAACGGTATGTGCATTTTTGCCCTAGGCCATAGTAGTTATTGGATTCGAGTATCAGACTTGCGAAAATTTTGATGGTTTCTCAATCATTCCTTAACTTCAAACTCCCATTTCTCGCGAACGGATTGACGAATTCGAGAAATTCCTGTTGCATCTGAAAGTAGAAACTCGCCCGATTACAATGGTATGTGTACTTTTCCCCTAGGCCATTCCAGTTATTGGTTTCGAGTATCAGACTTGCGAAAATTTTGATGGTTTCTCAATCATTCCTTAACTTCAAACTTCCCTATCTCGCGAACGGATTGACGAACTCGAGAATTTCCTATTGCATCTGAAAGCAGAAACTCGCCCGATTACAACCGTATGTGTATTTTTGCCCTAGGCCATTCCAGTTATTGGTTTCGAGTATCACACTTGCGATAATTTTGGTGGTTTCTCAACCATTCCTTAACTTCACACTTACATATCTCGCGGACGGACTGACGAACTCGAAAAATTCCTGTTGCATCTGAAAGTAGAAACTCGCCCGATTACAATGGTATGTGTACTTTTCCCGTAGGCCATTCCAGTTGTTGGTTTCGAGTATCAGACTTGCGATAATTTAGATGGTTTCTCAACCACTCCTTAACTTCACACTTACATATCTCGCGAACGGATTGACGAACTCGAGAAATTCCTATTGCATCTGAAAGCAGAAACTCGCCCGATTATAAAGGTATGTGTATTTTTCCCCTGGGCCATAGTAGTTATTGGTTTCGAGTATCAGACTTGCGAAAATTTTGATGGTTTCTCAAGCATTCCTTAACTTCAAACTCCCATATCTCGCGAACGGATTGACGAACTCGAGAAATTCCTGTTGCATCTGAAAGTAGAAACTCGCCCGATTACAACGGTATGTGTATTTTTCCCCTAGGCCATTGTAGTTATTGGTTTCGAGTATCAGACTTGCGAAAATTTTGATGGTTTCTCAAGCATTCCTTAACTTCAAACTCCCGTTTCTCGCGAACGGATTGACGAACTCGAGAAATTCCTGTTGCATCTGAAGGTAGAAACTCGCCCGATTACAATGGTATGTGTACTTTTCCCCTAGGCCATTCCAGTTATTGGTTTTGAGTATCAGACTTGCGATAATTTTGATGGTTTCTCAACCATTCCTTAACTTCACACTTACATATCTCGCGAAAGGATTGACGAGCTCGAGAATTTCCTATTGCATCTGATAGCCGAAACTCGCCCGGTTACAACGGTATGTGCATTTTTGCCCTAGGCCATAGTAGTTATTGGATTCGAGTATCAGACTTGCGAAAATTTTGATGGTTTCTCAATCATTCCTTAACTTCAAACTCCCATTTCTCGAGAACGGATTGACGAATTCGAGAAATTCCTGTTGCATCTGAAAGTAGAAACTCGCCCGATTACAATGGTATGTGTACTTTTCCCCTAGGCCATTCCAGTTATTGGTTTCGAGTATCAGACTTGCGAAAATTTTGATGGTTTCTCAATCATTCCTTAACTTCAAACATCCATATCTCGCGAACGGATTGACGAACTCGAGAATTTCCTATTGCATCTGAAAGCAGAAACTCGCCCGATTACAAACGTATGTGTATTTTTGCCCTAGGCCATTCCAGTTATTGGTTTCGAGTATCACACTTGCGATAATTTTGATGGTTTCTCAACCATTCCTTAACTTCACACTTACATATCTCGCGGACGGACTGACGAACTCGAAAAATTCCTGTTGCATCTGAAAGTAGAAACTCGCCCGATTACAATGGTATGTGTACTTTTCCCGTAGGCCATTCCAGTTGTTGGTTTCGAGTATCAGACTTGCGATAATTTAGATGGTTTCTCAACCACTCCTTAACTTCACACTTACATATCTCGCGAACGGATTGACGAACTCGAGAATTTCCTATTGCATCTGAAAGCAGAAACTCGCCCGATTATAAAGGTATGTGTATTTTTCCCCTGGGCCATAGTAGTTATTGGTTTCGAGTATCAGACTTGCGAAAATTTTGATGATTTCTCAGCCATTCCTTAACTTCAAACTCCCATATCTCGCGAACGGATTGACGAACTCGAGAAATTCCTGTTGCATGTGGAAGTATAAACTCGCCCGATTACAACGGTATGGGTATTTTCCCCCTAGGCCATTGTAGTTATTGGTTTCGTTTATCAGACTTGCGAAAATTTTGATGGTTTCTCAACCATTCCTTTACTCCACACTTACATATCTCGCGAACGGATTGACGAACTCGAGAATTTCCTATTGCATCTGAAAGTAGAAAATCGCCCGATTACAACGGTATGTGTATTTTTCCCCTAGGCCATTGTAGTTATTGGTTTCGAGTATCAGACTTGCGAAAATTTTGATGGTTTCTCAACCATTCCTTAACTTCACACTTACATATCTCGCGAACGGATTGACGAAGTCGAGAATTTCCTATTGCATCTGAAAGTAGAAACTCGCCCGATTACAATGGTATGTGTACTTTTCCCGTAGGCCATTCCAGTTGTTGGTTTCGAGTATCAGACTTGCGATAATTTAGATGGTTTCTCAATCATTCCTTAACTTCAAACATCCATATCTCGCGAACGGATTGACGAACTCGAGAATTTCCTATTGCATCTGAAAGCAGAAACTCGCCCGATTACAAACGTATGTGTATTTTTGCCCTAGGCCATTCCAGTTATTGGTTTCGAGTATCACACTTGCGATAATTTTGGTGGTTTCTCAACCATTCCTTAACTTCACACTTACATATCTCGCGGACGGACTGACGAACTCGAAAAATTCCTGTTGCATCTGAAAGTAGAAACTCGCCCGATTACAATGGTATGTGTACTTTTCCCGTAGGCCATTCCAGTTGTTGGTTTCGAGTATCAGACTTGCGATAATTTAGATGGTTTCTCAACCACTCCTTAACTTCACACTTACATATCTCGCGAACGGATTGACGAACTCGAGAAATTCCTATTGCATCTGAAAGCAGAAACTCGCCCGATTATAAAGGTATGTGTATTTTTCCCCTGGGCCATAGTAGTTATTGGTTTCGAGTATCAGACTTGCGAAAATTTTGATGGTTTCTCAAGCATTCCTTAACTTCAAACTCCCGTTTCTCGCGAACGGATTGACGAACTCGAGAAATTCCTGTTGCATCTGAAAGTAGAAACTCGCCCGATTACAATGGTATGTGTACTTTTCCCCTAGGCCATTCCAGTTATTGGTTTCGAGTATCAGACTTGCGATAATTTTGATGGTTTCTCAACCATTCCTTAACTTCACACTTACATATCTCGCGAAAGGATTGACGAGCTCGAGAATTTCCTATTGCATCTGATAGCCGAAACTCGCCCGGTTACAACGGTATGTGCATTTTTGCCCTAGGCCATAGTAGTTATTGGATTCGAGTATCAGACTTGCGAAAATTTTGATGGTTTCTCAATCATTCCTTAACTTCAAACTCCCATTTCTCGAGAACGGATTGACGAATTCGAGAAATTCCTTTTGCATCTGAAAGTAGAAACTCGCCCGATTACAATGGTATGTGTACTTTTCCCCTAGGCCATTCCAGTTATTGGTTTCGAGTATCAGACTTGCGAAAATTTTGATGGTTTCTCAATCATTCCTTAACTTCAAACATCCATATCTCGCGAACGGATTGACGAACTCGAGAATTTCCTATTGCATCTGAAAGCAGAAACTCGCCCGATTACAAACGTATGTGTATTTTTGCCCTAGGCCATTCCAGTTATTGGTTTCGAGTATCACACTTGCGATAATTTTGATGGTTTCTCAACCATTCCTTAACTTCACACTTACATATCCCGCGGACGGACTGACGAACTCGAAAAATTCCTGTTGCATCTGAAAGTAGAAACTCGCCCGATTACAATGGTATGTGTACTTTTCCCGTAGGCCATTCCAGTTGTTGGTTTCGCGTATCAGACTTGCGATAATTTAGATGGTTTCTCAACCACTCCTTAACTTCACACTTACATATCTCGCGAACGGATTGACGAACTCGAGAATTTCCTATTGCATCTGAAAGCAGAAACTCGCCCGATTATAAAGGTATGTGTATTTTTCCCCTGGGCCATAGTAGTTATTGGTTTCGAGTATCAGACTTGCGAAAATTTTGATGATTTCTCAGCCATTCCTTAACTTCAAACTCCCATATCTCGCGAACGGATTGACGAACTCGAGAAATTCCTGTTGCATGTGGAAGTATAAACTCGCCCGATTACAACGGTATGGGTATTTTCCCCCTAGGCCATTGTAGTTATTGGTTTCGTTTATCAGACTTGCGAAAATTTTGATGGTTTCTCAACCATTCCTTAACTCCACACTTACATATCTCGCGAACGGATTGACGAACTCGAGAAATTCCTGTTGCATCTGAAAGTAGAAACTCGCCCGATTACAATGGTATGTGTACTTTTCCCCTAGGCCATTCCAGTTATTGGTTTCGAGTATCAGACTTGCGATAATTTTGATGGTTTCTACACCATTCCTTAACTTCACACTTACATATCTCGCGAAAGGATTGACGAACTCGAGAATTTCCTATTGCATCTGATAGCCGAAACTCGACCGGTTACAACGGTATGTGCATTTTTGCCCTAGGCCATAGTAGTTATTGGATTCGAGTATCAGACTTGCGAAAATTTTGATGGTTTCTCAATCATTCCTTAACTTCAAACTCCCATTTCTCGCGAACGGATTGACGAATTCGAGAAATTCCTGTTGCATCTGAAAGTAGAAACTCGCCCGATTACAATGGTATGTGTACTTTTCCCCTAGGCCATTCCAGTTATTGGTTTCGAGTATCAGACTTGCGAAAATTTTGATGGTTTCTCAATCATTCCTTAACTTCAAACTTCCCTATCTCGCGAACGGATTGACGAACTCGAGAATTTCCTATTGCATCTGAAAGCAGAAACTCGCCCGATTACAGCCGTATGTGTATTTTTGCCCTAGGCCATTCCAGTTATTGGTTTCGAGTATCACACTTGCGATAATTTTGGTGGTTTCTCAACCATTCCTTAACTTCACACTTACATATCTCGCGGACGGACTGACGAACTCGAAAAATTCCTGTTGCATCTGAAAGTAGAAACTCGCCCGATTACAATGGTATGTGTACTTTTCCCGTAGGCCATTCCAGTTGTTGGTTTCGAGTATCAGACTTGCGATAATTTAGATGGTTTCTCAACCACTCCTTAACTTCACACTTACATATCTCGCGAACGGATTGACGAACTCGAGAAATTCCTATTGCATCTGAAAGCAGAAACTCGCCCGATTATAAAGGTATGTGTATTTTTCCCCTGGGCCATAGTAGTTATTGGTTTCGAGTATCAGACTTGCGAAAATTTTGATGGTTTCTCAAGCATTCCTTAACTTCAAACTCCCATATCTCGCGAACGGATTGACGAACTCGAGAAATTCCTGTTGCATCTGAAAGTAGATACTCGCCCGATTACAACCGTATGTGTATTTTTCCCCTAGGCCATTGTAGTTATTGGTTTCGAGTATCAGACTTGCGAAAATTTTGATGGTTTCTCAAGCATTCCTTAACTTCAAACTCCCGTTTCTCGCGAACGGATTGACGAACTCGAGAAATTCCTGTTGCATCTGAAAGTAGAAACTCGCCCGATTACAATGGTATGTGTACTTTTCCCCTAGGCCATTCCAGTTATTGGTTTCGAGTATCAGACTTGCGATAATTTTGATGGTTTCTCAACCATTCCTTAACTTCACACTTACATATCTCGCGAAAGGATTGACGAGCTCGAGAATTTCCTATTGCATCTGATAGCCGAAACTCGCCCGGTTACAACGGTATGTGCATTTTTGCCCTAGGCCATAGTAGTTATTGGATTCGAGTATCAGACTTGCGAAAATTTTGATGGTTTCTCAATCATTCCTTAACTTCAAACTCCCATTTCTCGAGAACGGATTGACGAATTCGAGAAATTCCTGTTGCATCTGAAAGTAGAAACTCGCCCGATTACAATGGTATGTGTACTTTTCACCTAGGCCATTCCAGTTATTGGTTTCGAGTATCAGACTTGCGAAAATTTTGATGGTTTCTCAATCATTCCTTAACTTCAAACATCCATATCTCGCGAACGGATTGACGAACTCGAGAATTTCCTATTGCATCTGAAAGCAGAAACTCGCCCGATTACAAACGTATGTGTATTTTTGCCCTAGGCCATTCCAGTTATTGGTTTCGAGTATCACACTTGCGATAATTTTGGTGGTTTCTCAACCATTCCTTAACTTCACACTTACATATCTCGCGGACGGACTGACGAACTCGAAAAATTCCTGTTGCATCTGAAAGTAGAAACTCGCCCGATTACAATGGTATGTGTACTTTTCCCGTAGGCCATTCCAGTTGTTGGTTTCGAGTATCAGACTTGCGATAATTTAGATGGTTTCTCAACCACTCCTTAACTTCACACTTACATATCTCGCGAACGGATTGACGAACTCGAGAAATTCCTATTGCATCTGAAAGCAGAAACTCGCCCGATTATAAAGGTATGTGTATTTTTCCCCTGGGCCATAGTAGTTATTGGTTTCGAGTATCAGACTTGCGAAAATTTTGATGGTTTCTCAAGCATTCCTTAACTTCAAACTCCCATATCTCGCGAACGGATTGACGAACTCGAGAAATTCCTGTTGCATCTGAAAGTAGAAACTCGCCCGATTACAACGGTATGTGTATTTTTCCCCTAGGCCATTGTAGTTATTGGTTTCGAGTATATGACTTGCGAAAATTTTGATGGTTTCTCAAGCATTCCTTAACTTCAAACTCCCGTTTCTCGCGAACGGATTGACGAACTCGAGAAATTCCTGTTGCATCTGAAAGTAGAAACTCGCCCGATTACAATGGTATGTGTACTTTTCCCCTAGGCCATTCCAGTTATTGGTTTCGAGTATCAGACTTGCGATAATTTTGATGGTTTCTCAACCATTCCTTAACTTCACACTTACATATCTCGCGAAAGGATTGACGAGCTCGAGAATTTCCTATTGCATCTGATAGCCGAAACTCGCCCGGTTACAACGGTATGTGCATTTTTGCCCTAGGCCATAGTAGTTATTGGATTCGAGTATCAGACTTGCGAAAATTTTGATGGTTTCTCAATCATTCCTTAACTTCAAACTCCCATTTCTCGAGAACGGATTGACGAATTCGAGAAATTCCTGTTGCATCTGAAAGTAGAAACTCGCCCGATTACAATGGTATGTGTACTTTTCCCCTAGGCCATTCCAGTTATTGGTTTCGAGTATCAGACTTGCGAAAATTTTGATGGTTTCTCAATCATTCCTTAACTTCAAACATCCATATCTCGCGAACGGATTGACGAACTCGAGAATTTCCTATTGCATCTGAAAGCAGAAACTCGCCCGATTACAAACGTATGTGTACTTTTCCCGTAGGCCATTCCAGTTGTTGGTTTCGCGTATCAGACTTGCGATAATTTAGATGGTTTCTCAACCACTCCTTAACTTCACACTTACATATCTCGCGAACGGATTGACGAACTCGAGAATTTCCTATTGCATCTGAAAGCAGAAACTCGCCCGATTATAAAGGTATGTGTATTTTTCCCCTGTGCCATAGTAGTTATTGGTTTCGAGTATCAGACTTGCGAAAATTTTGATGATTTCTCAGCCATTCCTTAACTTCAAACTCCCATATCTCGCGAACGGATTGACGAACTCGAGAAATTCCTGTTGCATGTGGAAGTATAAACTCGCCCGATTACAACGGTATGGGTATTTTCCCCCTAGGCCATTGTAGTTATTGGTTTCGTTTATCAGACTTGCGAAAATTTTGATGGTTTCTCAACCATTCCTTAACTCCACACTTACATATCTCGCGAACGGATTGACGAACTCGAGAATTTCCTATTGCATCTGAAAGTAGAAAATCGCCCGATTACAACGGTATGTGTATTTTTCCCCTAGGCCATTGTAGTTATTGGTTTCGAGTATCAGACTTGCGAAAATTTTGATGGTTTCTCAACCATTCCTTAACTTCAAACTCCCATTTCTCGCGGACGGACTGACGAACTCGAGAAATTCCTGTTGCATCTGAAAGTAGAAACTCGCCCGATTACAATGGTATGTGTACTTTTCCCCTAGGCCATTCCAGTTATTGGTTTCGAGTATCAGACTTGCGATAATTTTGATGGTTTCTACACCATTCCTTAACTTCACACTTACATATCTCGCGAAAGGATTGACGAACTCGAGAATTTCCTATTGCATCTGATAGCCGAAACTCGACCGGTTACAACGGTATGTGCATTTTTGCCCTAGGCCATAGTAGTTATTGGATTCGAGTATCAGACTTGCGAAAATTTTGATGGTTTCTCAATCATTCCTTAACTTCAAACTCCCATTTCTCGCGAACGGATTGACGAATTCGAGAAATTCCTGTTGCATCTGAAAGTAGAAACTCGCCCGATTACAATGGTATGTGTACTTTTCCCCTAGGCCATTCCAGTTATTGGTTTCGAGTTTCAGACTTGCGAAAATTTTGATGGTTTCTCAATCATTCCTTAACTTCAAACTTCCCTATCTCGCGAACGGATTGACGAACTCGAGAATTTCCTATTGCATCTGAAAGCAGAAACTCGCCCGATTACAGCCGTATGTGTATTTTTGCCCTAGGCCATTCCAGTTATTGGTTTCGAGTATCACACTTGCGATAATTTTGGTGGTTTCTCAACCATTCCTTAACTTCACACTTACATATCTCGCGGACGGACTGACGAACTCGAAAAATTCCTGTTGCATCTGAAAGTAGAAACTCGCCCGATTACAATGGTATGTGTACTTTTCCCGTAGGCCATTCCAGTTGTTGGTTTCGAGTATCAGACTTGCGATAATTTAGATGGTTTCTCAACCACTCCTTAACTTCACACTTACATATCTCGCGAACGGATTGACGAACTCGAGAAATTCCTATTGCATCTGAAAGCAGAAACTCGCCCGATTATAAAGGTATGTGTATTTTTCCCCTGGGCCATAGTAGTTATTGGTTTCGAGTATCAGACTTGCGAAAATTTTGATGGTTTCTCAAGCATTCCTTAACTTCAAACTCCCATATCTCGCGAACGGATTGACGAACTCGAGAAATTCCTGTTGCATCTGAAAGTAGATACTCGCCCGATTACAACCGTATGTGTATTTTTCCCCTAGGCCATTGTAGTTATTGGTTTCGAGTATCAGACTTGCGAAAATTTTGATGGTTTCTCAAGCATTCCTTAACTTCAAACTCCCGTTTCTCGCGAACGGATTGACGAACTCGAGAAATTCCTGTTGCATCTGAAAGTAGAAACTCGCCCGATTACAATGGTATGTGTACTTTTCCCCTAGGCCATTCCAGTTATTGGTTTCGAGTATCAGACTTGCGATAATTTTGATGGTTTCTCAACCATTCCTTAACTTCACACTTACATATCTCGCGAAAGGATTGACGAGCTCGAGAATTTCCTATTGCATCTGATAGCCGAAACTCGCCCGGTTACAACGGTATGTGCATTTTTGCCCTAGGCCATAGTAGTTATTGGATTCGAGTATCAGACTTGCGAAAATTTTGATGGTTTCTCAATCATTCCTTAACTTCAAACTCCCATTTCTCGAGAACGGATTGACGAATTCGAGAAATTCCTGTTGCATCTGAAAGTAGAAACTCGCCCGATTACAATGGTATGTGTACTTTTCACCTAGGCCATTCCAGTTATTGGTTTCGAGTATCAGACTTGCGAAAATTTTGATGGTTTCTCAATCATTCCTTAACTTCAAACATCCATATCTCGCGAACGGATTGACGAACTCGAGAATTTCCTATTGCATCTGAAAGCAGAAACTCGCCCGATTACAAACGTATGTGTATTTTTGCCCTAGGCCATTCCAGTTATTGGTTTCGAGTATCACACTTGCGATAATTTTGGTGGTTTCTCAACCATTCCTTAACTTCACACTTACATATCTCGCGGACGGACTGACGAACTCGAAAAATTCCTGTTGCATCTGAAAGTAGAAACTCGCCCGATTACAATGGTATGTGTACTTTTCCCGTAGGCCATTCCAGTTGTTGGTTTCGAGTATCAGACTTGCGATAATTTAGATGGTTTCTCAACCACTCCTTAACTTCACACTTACATATCTCGCGAACGGATTGACGAACTCGAGAAATTCCTATTGCATCTGAAAGCAGAAACTCGCCCGATTATAAAGGTATGTGTATTTTTCCCCTGGGCCATAGTAGTTATTGGTTTCGAGTATCAGACTTGCGAAAATTTTGATGGTTTCTCAAGCATTCCTTAACTTCAAACTCCCATATCTCGCGAACGGATTGACGAACTCGAGAAATTCCTGTTGCATCTGAAAGTAGAAACTCGCCCGATTACAACGGTATGTGTATTTTTCCCCTAGGCCATTGTAGTTATTGGTTTCGAGTATATGACTTGCGAAAATTTTGATGGTTTCTCAAGCATTCCTTAACTTCAAACTCCCGTTTCTCGCGAACGGATTGACGAACTCGAGAAATTCCTGTTGCATCTGAAAGTAGAAACTCGCCCGATTACAATGGTATGTGTACTTTTCCCCTAGGCCATTCCAGTTATTGGTTTCGAGTATCAGACTTGCGATAATTTTGATGGTTTCTCAACCATTCCTTAACTTCACACTTACATATCTCGCGAAAGGATTGACGAGCTCGAGAATTTCCTATTGCATCTGATAGCCGAAACTCGCCCGGTTACAACGGTATGTGCATTTTTGCCCTAGGCCATAGTAGTTATTGGATTCGAGTATCAGACTTGCGAAAATTTTGATGGTTTCTCAATCATTCCTTAACTTCAAACTCCCATTTCTCGAGAACGGATTGACGAATTCGAGAAATTCCTGTTGCATCTGAAAGTAGAAACTCGCCCGATTACAATGGTATGTGTACTTTTCCCCTAGGCCATTCCAGTTATTGGTTTCGAGTATCAGACTTGCGAAAATTTTGATGGTTTCTCAATCATTCCTTAACTTCAAACATCCATATCTCGCGAACGGATTGACGAACTCGAGAATTTCCTATTGCATCTGAAAGCAGAAACTCGCCCGATTACAAACGTATGTGTATTTTTGCCCTAGGCCATTCCAGTTATTGGTTTCGAGTATCACACTTGCGATAATTTTGATGGTTTCTCAACCATTCCTTAACTTCACACTTACATATCTCGCGGACGGACTGACGAACTCGAAAAATTCCTGTTGCATCTGAAAGTAGAAACTCGCCCGATTACAATGGTATGTGTACTTTTCCCGTAGGCCATTCCAGTTGTTGGTTTCGAGTATCAGACTTGCGATAATTTAGATGGTTTCTCAACCACTCCTTAACTTCACACTTACATATCTCGCGAACGGATTGACGAACTCGAGAATTTCCTATTGCATCTGAAAGCAGAAACTCGCCCGATTATAAAGGTATGTGTATTTTTCCCCTGGGCCATAGTAGTTATTGGTTTCGAGTATCAGACTTGCGAAAATTTTGATGATTTCTCAGCCATTCCTTAACTTCAAACTCCCATATCTCGCGAACGGATTGACGAACTCGAGAAATTCCTGTTGCATGTGGAAGTATAAACTCGCCCGATTACAACGGTATGGGTATTTTCCCCCTAGGCCATTGTAGTTATTGGTTTCGAGAATCAGACTTGCGAAAATTTTGATGGTTTCTCAACCATTCCTTAACTCCACACTTACATATCTCGCGAACGGATTGACGAACTCGAGAATTTCCTATTGCATCTGAAAGTAGAAAATCGCCCGATTACAACGGTATGTGTATTTTTCCCCTAGGCCATTGTAGTTATTGGTTTCGAGTATCAGACTTGCGAAAATTTTGATGGTTTCTCAACCATTCCTTAACTTCACACTTACATATCTCGCGAACGGATTGACGAAGTCGAGAATTTCCTATTGCATCTGAAAGTAGAAACTCGCCCGATTACAACGGTATGTGTATTTTTCCCCTAGTCCATTGTAGTTATTGGTTTCGAGTATCAGACTTGCGAAAATTTTGATGGTTTCTCAACCATTCCTTAACTTCAAACTCCCATTTCTCGCGGACGGACTGACGAACTCGAGAAATTCCTGTTGCATCTGAAAGTAGAAACTCGCCCGATTACAATGGTATGTGTACTTTTCCCGTAGGCCATTCCAGTTGTTGGTTTCGAGTATCAGACTTGCGATAATTTTGATGGTTTCTCAACCATTCCTTAACTCCACACTTACATATCTCGCGAACGGATTGACGAACTCGAAAATTTCCTATTGCATCTGAAAGCAGAAACTCGCCCGGTTACAACGGTATGTGCATTTTTTCCCTAGGCCTTAGTAGTTATTTGTTTCGAGTATCAGACTTGCGAAAATTTTGATGGTTTCTCAAGCATTCCTTAACTTCAAACTCCCGTTTCTCGCGAACGGATTGACGAACTCGAGAAATTCCTGTTGCATCTGAAAGTAGAAACTCGCCCGATTACAATGGTATGTGTACTTTTCCCCTAGGCCATTCCAGTTATTGGTTTCGAGTATCAGACTTGCGATAATTTTGATGGTTTCTACACCATTCCTTAACTTCACACTTACATATCTCGCGAAAGGATTGACGAACTCGAGAATTTCCTATTGCATCTGATAGCCGAAACTCGCCCGGTTACAACGGTATGTGCATTTTTGCCCTAGGCCATAGTAGTTATTGGATTCGAGTATCAGACTTGCGAAAATTTTGATGGTTTCTCAATCATTCCTTAACTTCAAACTCCCATTTCTCGCGAACGGATTGATGAATTCGAGAAATTCCTGTTGCATCTGAAAGTAGAAACTCGCCCGATTACAATGGTATGTGTACTTTTCCCCTAGGCCATTCCAGTTATTGGTTTCGAGTATCAGACTTGCGAAAATTTTGATGGTTTCTCAATCATTCCTTAACTTCAAACTTCCATATCTCGCGAACGGATTGACGAACTCGAGAATTTCCTATTGCATCTGAAAGCAGAAACTCGCCCGATTACAACCGTATGTGTATTTTTGCCCTAGGCCATTCCAGTTATTGGTTTCGAGTATCACACTTGCGATAATTTTGGTGGTTTCTCAACCATTCCTTAACTTCACACTTACATATCTCGCGGACGGACTGACGAACTCGAAAAATTCCTGTTGCATCTGAAAGTAGAAACTCGCCCGATTACAATGGTATGTGTACTTTTCCCGTAGGCCATTCCAGTTGTTGGTTTCGAGTATCAGACTTGCGATAATTTAGATGGTTTCTCAACCACTCCTTAACTTCACACTTACATATCTCGCGAACGGATTGACGAACTCGAGAAATTCCTATTGCATCTGAAAGCAGAAACTCGCCCGATTATAAAGGTATGTGTATTTTTCCCCTGGGCCATAGTAGTTATTGGTTTCGAGTATCAGACTTGCGAAAATTTTGATGGTTTCTCAAGCATTCCTTAACTTCAAACTCCCATATCTCGCGAACGGATTGACGAACTCGAGAAATTCCTGTTGCATCTGAAAGTAGAAACTCGCCCGATTACAACGGTATGTGTATTTTTCCCCTAGGCCATTGTAGTTATTGGTTTCGAGTATCAGACTTGCGAAAATTTTCATGGTTTCTCAACCATTCGTTAACTTCACACTTACATATCTCGCGAACGGATTGACGAAGTCGAGAATTTCCTATTGCATCTGAAAGCAGAAACTCGCCCGATTACAACGCTACGTGTATTTTTCCCCTAGGGCATTGTAGTTATTGGCTTCGAGTATCACACTTGCGAAAATTTTGATGGTTTCTCAACCATTCCTTAACTCCACACTTACATATCTCGCGAACGGATTGACGAACTCGAGAAATTCCTGTTGCATTTGAAAGTAGAAACGCGCCCGATTACAACGGTATGTGTATTTTTCCACTAGGCCATTGTAGTTATTGGTTTCGAGTATCAGACTTGCGAAAATTTTGATGGTTTCTCAACCATTCCTTAACTTCACACTTACATATCTCGCGAACGGATTGACGAAGTCGAGAATTTCCTGTTGCATCTGAAAGCAGAAACTCGCCCGATTGCAACGGTATGTGTATTTTTCCCCTAGGGCATTGTAGTTATTGGTTTCGAGTATCACACTTGCGAAAATTTTGATGGTTTCTCAACCATTCCTTAACTTCAAACTCCCATATCTCGCGAACGGATTGACGAACTCGAGAAATTCCTGTTGCATTTGAAAGTAGAAACTCGCCCGATTACAACGGTATGTGTATTTTTCCCCTAGGCCATTGTAGTTATTGGTTTCGAGTATCAGACTTGCGAAAATTTTGATGATTTCTCAGCCATTCCTTAACTTCAAACTCCCATATCTCGCGAACGTATTGACGAACTCGAGAAATTCCTGTTGCATGTGGAAGTATAAACTCGCCCGATTACAACGGTATGTGTATTTTTCCCCTAGGCCATTGTAGTTATTGGTTTCGTGTATCAGACTTGCGAAAATTTTGATGGTTTCTCAACCATTCCTTAACTCCACACTTACATATCTCGCGAACGGATTGACGAACTCGAGAATTTCCTATTGCATCTGAAAGTAGAAACTCGCCCGATTACAACGGTATGTGTATTTCTCCCCTAGGCCATTGTAGTTATTGGTTTCGAGTATCAGACTTGCGAAAATTTTGATGGTTTCTCAACCATTCCTTAACTTCAAACTCCCATTTCTCGCGGACGGACTGACGAACTCGAGAAATTCCTGTTGCATCTGAAAGTAGAAACTCGCCCGATTACAATGGTGTGTGTACTTTTCCCGTAGGCCATTCCAGTTGTTGGTTTCGAGTATCAGACTTGCGATAATTTTGATGGTTTCTCAAACATTCCTTAACTTCACACTTACATATCTCGCGAACGGATTGACGAACTCGAAAATTTCCTATTGCATCTGAAAGCAGAAACTCGCCCGGTTACAACGGTATGTGTACTTTTCCCGTAGGCCATTCCAGTTGTTGGTTTCGAGTATCAGACTTGCGATAATTTAGATGGTTTCTCAACCATTCCTTAACTTCACACTTACATATCTCGCGAAAGGATTGACGAACTCGAGAATTTCCTATTGCATCTGATAGCCGAAACTCGCCCGGTTACAACGGTATGTGCATTTTTGCCCTAGGCCATAGTAGTTATTGGATTCGAGTATCAGACTTGCGAAAATTTTGATGGTTTCTCAATCATTCCTTAACTTCAAACTCCCATTTCTCGCGAACGGATTGAGGAATTCGAGAAATTCCTGTTGCATCTGAAAGTAGAAACTCGCCCGATTACAATGGTATGTGTACTTTTCCCCTAGGCCAATCCAGTTATTGGTTTCGAGTATCAGACTTGCGAAAATTTTGATGGTTTCTCAATCATTCCTTAACTTCAAACTTCCATATCTCGCGAACGGATTGACGAGCTCGAGAATTTCCTATTGCATCTGGAAGCAGAAACTCGCCCGATTACAACCGTATGTGTATTTTTGCCCTAGGCCATTCCAGTTATTGGTTTCGAGTATCACACTTTCGATAATTTTGATGGTTTCTCAACCATTCCCTAACTTCTCACTCACATATCTCGCGGACGGACTGACGAACTCGAAAAATTCCTGTTGCATCTGAAAGTAGAAACTCGCCCGATCACAATGGTATGTGTACTTTTCCCGTAGGCCATTCCAGTTGTTGGTTTCGAGTATCAGACTTGCGATAATTTAGATGGTTTCTCAACCACTCCTTAACTTCACACTTACATATCTCGCGAACGGATTGACGAACTCGAGAATTTCTTATTGCATCTGAAAGCAGAAACTCGCCCGATTATAAAGGTATGTGTATTTTTCCCCTGGGCCATAGTAGTTATTGGTTTCGAGTATCAGACTTGCGAAAATTTTGAAGGTTTCTCAAGCATTCCTTAACTTCAAACTCCCATATCTCGCGAACGGATTGACGAACTCGAGAAATTCCTGTTGCATCTGAAAGTAGAAACTCGCCCGATCACAACGGTATGTGTATTTTTCCCCTAGGCCATTGTAGTTATTGGTTTCGAGTATCAGACTTGCGAAAATTTTGATGATTTCTCAGCCATTCCTTAACTTCAAACTCCCATATCTCGCGAACGGATTGACGAACTCGAGAAATTCCTGTTGCATGTGGACGTATAAACTCGCCCGATTACAACGGTATGTGTATTTTTCCCCTAGGCCATTGTAGTTATTGGTTTCGTGTCTCAGACTTGCGAAAATTTTGATGGTTTCTCAACCATTCCTTAACTCCACACTTACATATCTCGCGAACGGATTGACGAACTCGAGAATTTCCTGTTGCATCTGAAAGTAGATACTCGCTCGATTACAATGGTGTGTGTACTTTTCCCCTAGGCCATTCCAGTTATTGGTTTCGAGTATCAGACTTGCGAAAATTTTGATGGTTTCTCAATCATTCCTTAACTTCAAACTTCCATATCTCGCGATCGGATTGACGAACTCGAGAATTTCCTATTGCATCTGAATGCAGAAACTCGCCCGATTACAACCGTATGTGTATTTTTGCCCTAGGCCATTCCAGTTATTGGTTTCGTGTATCAGACTTGCGAAAATTTTGATGGTTTCTCAACCATTCCTTAACTCCACACTTACATATCTCGCGAACGGATTGAAGAACTCGAGAATTTTCTATTGCATCTGAAAGTAGAAACTCGCCCGATTACAACGGTATGTCTATTTTTCCCCTAGGCCATTGTAGTTATTGGTTTCGAGTATCAGACTTGCGAAAATTTTGATGGTTTCTCAAGCATTCCTTAACTTCAAACTCCCGTTTCTCGCGAACGGATTGACGAACTCGAGAAATTCCTGTTGCATCTGAAAGTAGAAACTCGCCCGATTACAACGGTATGTCTATTTTTCCCCTAGGCCATTGTAGTTATTGGTTTCGAGTATCAGACTTGCGAAAATTTTGATGGTTTCTCAACCATTCCTTAACTTCAAACTCCCATATCTCGCGAACGGATTGACGAACTCGAGAAATTCCTGTTGCATCTGAAAGTAGAAACTCGCCCGATTACAACGGTATGTGTATTTTTCCCCTAGGCCATTGTAGTTATTGGTTTCGAGTATCAGACTTGCGAAAATTTTGATGATTTCTCAGCCATTCCTTAACTTCGAACTCCCATATCTCGCGAACGGATTGACGAACTCGAGAAATTCCTGTTGCATGTGGAAGTATAAACTCGCCCGATTACAACGGTATGTGCATTTTTCCCCTAGGCCATTGTAGTTATTTGTTTCGTGTATCAGACTTGCGAAAATATTGATGGTTTCTCAACCATTCCTTAAGTCCACACTTACATATCTCGCGAACGGATTGACGAACTCGAGAATTTCCTATTGCATCTGAAAGCAGAAACTCGCCCGGTTACAACGGTATGTGCATCATTGCCCTACGCCATAGTAGTTATTGGTTTCGAGAATCAGACTTGCGAAAATTTTGATGGTTTCTCAACCATTCCTTAACTTCAAACTCCCATATCTCGCGAACGGATAGACGAACTCGAGAAATTCCTGTTGCATCTGAAAGTAGAAACTCGCCCGATTACAACGGTATGTGTATTTTTCCCCTAGGCCATTGTAGTTATTGGTTTCGAGTATCAGACTTGCGAAAATTTTGATGGTTTCTCAACCATTCCTTAACTTCAAACTCCCATTTCTCGCGGACGGACTGACGAACTCGAGAAATTCCTGTTGCATCTGAAAGTAGAAACTCGCCCGATTACAATGGTATTTGTACTTTTCCCGTAGGCCATTCCAGTTGTTGGTTTCGAGTATCAGACTTGCGATAATTTTGATGGTTTCTCAAATATTCCTTAACTTCACACTTACATATCTCGCGAACGGATTGACGAACTCGAGATTTTCCTATTGCATCTGAAAGCAGAAACTCGCCCGGTTACAACGGTATGTGCATTTTTGCCCTAGGCCATAGTAGTTATTTGTTTCGAGTATCAGACTTGCGAAAATTTTGATGGTTTCTCAAGCATTCCTTAACTTCAAACTCCCATATCTCGCGAACGGATAGACGAACTCGAGAAATTCCTGTTGCATGTGAAAGTAGAAACTCGCACGAGTACAACGGTATGTGTATTTTTCCCCTAGGCCATTGTAGTTATTGGTTTCGAGTATCAGACTTGCGAAAATTTTGATGGTTTCTCAACCATTCCTTAACTTCAAACTCCCATATCTCGCGAACGGATTGACGAACTCGAGAAATTCCTGTTGCATCTGAAAGTAGAAACTCGCCCGATTACAACGGTATGTGTATTTTTCCCCTAGGCCATTGTAGTTATTGGTTTCGAGTATCAGACTTGCGAAAATTTTCATGGTTTCTCAACCATTCGTTAACTTCACACTTACATATCTCGCGAACGGATTGACGAAGTCGAGAATTTCCTATTGCATCTGAAAGCAGAAACTCGCCCGATTACAACGCTACGTGTATTTTTCCCCTAGGGCATTGTAGTTATTGGCTTCGAGTATCACACTTGCGAAAATTTTGATGGTTTCTCAACCATTCCTTAACTCCACACTTACATATCTCGCGAACGGATTGACGAACTCGAGAAATTCCTGTTGCATTTGAAAGTAGAAACGCGCCCGATTACAACGGTATGTGTATTTTTCCACTAGGCCATTGTAGTTATTGGTTTCGAGTATCAGACTTGCGAAAATTTTGATGGTTTCTCAACCATTCCTTAACTTCACACTTACATATCTCGCGAACGGATTGACGAAGTCGAGAATTTCCTGTTGCATCTGAAAGCAGAAACTCGCCCGATTACAACGGTATGTGTATTTTTCCCCTAGGGCATTGTAGTTATTGGTTTCGAGTATCACACTTGCGAAAATTTTGATGGTTTCTCAACCATTCCTTAACTTCAAACTCCCATATCTCGCGAACGGATTGACGAACTCGAGAAATTCCTGTTGCATTTGAAAGTAGAAACTCGCCCGATTACAACGGTATGTGTATTTTTCCCCTAGGCCATTGTAGTTATTGGTTTCGAGTATCAGACTTGCGAAAATTTTGATGATTTCTCAGCCATTCCTTAACTTCAAACTCCCATATCTCGCGAACGTATTGACGAACTCGAGAAATTCCTGTTGCATGTGGAAGTATAAACTCGCCCGATTACAAAGGTATGTGTATTTTTCCCCTAGGCCATTGTAGTTATTGGTTTCGTGTATCAGACTTGCGAAAATTTTGATGGTTTCTCAACCATTCCTTAACTCCACACTTACATATCTCGCGAACGGATTGACGAACTCGAGAATTTCCTATTGCATCTGAAAGTAGAAACTCGCCCGATTACAACGGTATGTGTATTTCTCCCCTAGGCCATTGTAGTTATTGGTTTCGAGTATCAGACTTGCGAAAATTTTGATGGTTTCTCAACCATTCCTTAACTTCAAACTCCCATTTCTCGCGGACGGACTGACGAACTCGAGAAATTCCTGTTGCATCTGAAAGTAGAAACTCGCCCGATTACAATGGTGTGTGTACTTTTCCCGTAGGCCATTCCAGTTGTTGGTTTCGAGTATCAGACTTGCGATAATTTTGATGGTTTCTCAAACATTCCTTAACTTCACACTTACATATCTCGCGAACGGATTGACGAACTCGAAAATTTCCTATTGCATCTGAAAGCAGAAACTCGCCCGGTTACAACGGTATGTGTACTTTTCCCGTAGGCCATTCCAGTTGTTGGTTTCGAGTATCAGACTTGCGATAATTTAGATGGTTTCTCAACCATTCCTTAACTTCACACTTACATATCTCGCGAAAGGATTGACGAACTCGAGAATTTCCTATTGCATCTGATAGCCGAAACTCGCCCGGTTACAACGGTATGTGCATTTTTGCCCTAGGCCATAGTAGTTATTGGATTCGAGTATCAGACTTGCGAAAATTTTGATGGTTTCTCAATCATTCCTTAACTTCAAACTCCCATTTCTCGCGAACGGATTGAGGAATTCGAGAAATTCCTGTTGCATCTGAAAGTAGAAACTCGCCCGATTACAATGGTATGTGTACTTTTCCCCTAGGCCATTCCAGTTATTGGTTTCGAGTATCAGACTTGCGAAAATTTTGATGGTTTCTCAATCATTCCTTAACTTCAAACTTCCATATCTCGCGAACGGATTGACGAGCTCGAGAATTTCCTATTGCATCTGGAAGCAGAAACTCGCCCGATTACAACCGTATGTGTATTTTTGCCCTAGGCCATTCCAGTTATTGGTTTCGAGTATCACACTTTCGATAATTTTGATGGTTTCTCAACCATTCCCTAACTTCTCACTCACATATCTCGCGGACGGACTGACGAACTCGAAAAATTCCTGTTGCATCTGAAAGTAGAAACTCGCCCGATCACAATGGTATGTGTACTTTTCCCGTAGGCCATTCCAGTTGTTGGTTTCGAGTATCAGACTTGCGATAATTTAGATGGTTTCTCAACCACTCCTTAACTTCACACTTACATATCTCGCGAACGGATTGACGAACTCGAGAATTTCTTATTGCATCTGAAAGCAGAAACTCGCCCGATTATAAAGGTATGTGTATTTTTCCCCTGGGCCATAGTAGTTATTGGTTTCGAGTATCAGACTTGCGAAAATTTTGATGGTTTCTCAATCATTCCTTAACTTCAAACTTCCATATCTCGCGATCGGATTGACGAACTCGAGAATTTCCTATTGCATCTGAATGCAGAAACTCGCCCGATTACAACCGTATGTGTATTTTTGCCCTAGGCCATTCCAGTTATTGGTTTCGTGTATCAGACTTGCGAAAATTTTGATGGTTTCTCAACCATTCCTTAACTCCACACTTACATATCTCGCGAACGGATTGAAGAACTCGAGAATTTTCTATTGCATCTGAAAGTAGAAACTCGCCCGATTACAACGGTATGTCTATTTTTCCCCTAGGCCATTGTAGTTATTGGTTTCGAGTATCAGACTTGCGAAAATTTTGATGGTTTCTCAAGCATTCCTTAACTTCAAACTCCCGTTTCTCGCGAACGGATTGACGAACTCGAGAAATTCCTGTTGCATCTGAAAGTAGAAACTCGCCCGATTACAACGGTATGTCTATTTTTCCCCTAGGCCATTGTAGTTATTGGTTTCGAGTATCAGACTTGCGAAAATTTTGATGGTTTCTCAACCATTCCTTAACTTCAAACTCCCATATCTCGCGAACGGATTGACGAACTCGAGAAATTCCTGTTGCATCTGAAAGTAGAAACTCGCCCGATTACAACGGTATGTGTATTTTTCCCCTAGGCCATTGTAGTTATTGGTTTCGAGTATCAGACTTGCGAAAATTTTGATGATTTCTCAGCCATTCCTTAACTTCGAACTCCCATATCTCGCGAACGGATTGACGAACTCGAGAAATTCCTGTTGCATGTGGAAGTATAAACTCGCCCGATTACAACGGTATGTGCATTTTTCCCCTAGGCCATTGTAGTTATTTGTTTCGTGTATCAGACTTGCGAAAATATTGATGGTTTCTCAACCATTCCTTAAGTCCACACTTACATATCTCGCGAACGGATTGACGAACTCGAGAATTTCCTATTGCATCTGAAAGCAGAAACTCGCCCGGTTACAACGGTATGTGCATCATTGCCCTACGCCATAGTAGTTATTGGTTTCGAGAATCAGACTTGCGAAAATTTTGATGGTTTCTCAACCATTCCTTAACTTCAAACTCCCATATCTCGCGAACGGATAGACGAACTCGAGAAATTCCTGTTGGATCTGAAAGTAGAAACTCGCCCGATTACAACGGTATGTGTATTTTTCCCCTAGGCCATTGTAGTTATTGGTTTCGAGTATCAGACTTGCGAAAATTTTGATGGTTTCTCAACCATTCCTTAACTTCAAACTCCCATTTCTCGCGGACGGACTGACGAACTCGAGAAATTCCTGTTGCATCTGAAAGTAGAAACTCGCCCGATTACAATGGTATTTGTACTTTTCCCGTAGGCCATTCCAGTTGTTGGTTTCGAGTATCAGACTTGCGATAATTTTGATGGTTTCTCAAATATTCCTTAACTTCACACTTACATATCTCGCGAACGGATTGACGAACTCGAGATTTTCCTATTGCATCTGAAAGCAGAAACTCGCCCGGTTACAACGGTATGTGCATTTTTGCCCTAGGCCATAGTAGTTATTTGTTTCGAGTATCAGACTTGCGAAAATTTTGATGGTTTCTCAAGCATTCCTTAACTTCAAACTCCCATATCTCGCGAACGGATAGACGAACTCGAGAAATTCCTGTTGCATGTGAAAGTAGAAACTCGCACGAGTACAACGGTATGTGTATTTTTCCCCTAGGCCATTGTAGTTATTGGTTTCGAGTATCAGACTTGCGAAAATTTTGATGGTTTCTCAACCATTCCTTAACTTCAAACTCCCATATCTCGCGAACGGATTGACGAACTCGAGAAATTCCTGTTGCATCTGAAAGTAGAAACTCGCCCGATTACAACGGTATGTGTATTTTTCCCCTAGGCCATTGTAGTTATTGGTTTCGAGTATCAGACTTGCGAAAATTTTGATGATTTCTCAGCCATGCATTAACTTCAAACTCCCATATCTCGCGAACGGATTGACGAACTCGAGAAATTCCTGTTGCATGTGGAAGTATAAACTCGCCCGATTACAACGGTATGTGTATTTTTCCCCTAGGCCATTGTAGTTATTGGTTTCGTGTATCAGACTTGCGAAAATTTTGATGGTTTCTCAACCATTCCTTAACTTCAAACTCCCATTTCTCGCGAACGGATTGACGAACTCGAGAAATTCCTGTTGTATCTGAAAGTAGAAACCCGCCCGATTACAATGGTGTGTGTACTTCTCCCCTAGGCCATTCCAGTTATTGGTTTCGTGTATTAGACCAGCGAAAATTTTGATGGTTCCTCAACCATTCCTTAACTTCAAACTCCCATATCTCGCGAACGGATTGACGAACTCGAGAAATTCCTGTTGCATCTGAAAGTAGAAACTCGCCCGATTACAACGGTATGTGTATTTTTCCCCTAGGCCTTTGTAGTTATTGGTTTCGAGTATCAGACTTGCGAAAATTTTGATGGTTTCTCAACCCTTCCTTAATTTCACACTTACATATCTCGGGAACGGATTGACGAACTCGAGAATTTCCTATTGCATCTGAAATCAGAAACTCGCCCGGTTACAACGGTATGTGCATTTTTGCCCTAGGCCATAGTAGTTATTGGTTTCGAGTATCAGACTTGCGATAATTTAGATGGTTTCTCAACCATTCCTTAACTTCACACTTACATATCTCGCGAAAGGATTGACGAACTCGAGAATTTCCTATTGCATCTGATAGCCGAAACTCGCCCGGTTACAACGGTATGTGCATTTTTGCCCTAGGCCATAGTAGTTATTGGATTCGAGTATCAGACTTGCGAAAATTTTGATGGTTTCTCAATCATTCCTTAACTTCAAACTCCCATTTCTCGCGAACGGATTGAGGAATTCGAGAAATTCCTGTTGCATCTGAAAGTAGAAACTCGCCCGATTACAATGGTATGTGTACTTTTCCCCTAGGCCATTCCAGTTATTGGTTTCGAGTATCAGACTTGCGAAAATTTTGATGGTTTCTCAATCATTCCTTAACTTCAAACTTCCATATCTCGCGAACGGATTGACGAGCTCGAGAATTTCCTATTGCATCTGGAAGCAGAAACTCGCCCGATTACAACCGTATGTGTATTTTTGCCCTAGGCCATTCCAGTTTATTGGTTTCGAGTATCACACTTTCGATAATTTTGATGGTTTCTCAACCATTCCCTAACTTCTCACTCACATATCTCGCGGACGGACTGACGAACTCGAAAAATTCCTGTTGCATCTGAAAGTAGAAACTCGCCCGATCACAATGGTATGTGTACTTTTCCCGTAGGCCATTCCAGTTGTTGGTTTCGAGTATCAGACTTGCGATAATTTAGATGGTTTCTCAACCACTCCTTAACTTCACACTTACATATCTCGCGAACGGATTGACGAACTCGAGAATTTCTTATTGCATCTGAAAGCAGAAACTCGCCCGATTATAAAGGTATGTGTATTTTTCCCCTGGGCCATAGTAGTTATTGGTTTCGAGTATCAGACTTGCGAAAATTTTGATGGTTTCTCAATCATTCCTTAACTTCAAACTTCCATATCTCGCGATCGGATTGACGAACTCGAGAATTTCCTATTGCATCTGAATGCAGAAACTCGCCCGATTACAACCGTATGTGTATTTTTGCCCTAGGCCATTCCAGTTATTGGTTTCGTGTATCAGACTTGCGAAAATTTTGATGGTTTCTCAACCATTCCTTAACTCCACACTTACATATCTCGCGAACGGATTGAAGAACTCGAGAATTTTCTATTGCATCTGAAAGTAGAAACTCGCCCGATTACAACGGTATGTCTATTTTTCCCCTAGGCCATTGTAGTTATTGGTTTCGAGTATCAGACTTGCGAAAATTTTGATGGTTTCTCAAGCATTCCTTAACTTCAAACTCCCGTTTCTCGCGAACGGATTGACGAACTCGAGAAATTCCTGTTGCATCTGAAAGTAGAAACTCGCCCGATTACAACGGTATGTCTATTTTTCCCCTAGGCCATTGTAGTTATTGGTTTCGAGTATCAGACTTGCGAAAATTTTGATGGTTTCTCAACCATTCCTTAACTTCAAACTCCCATATCTCGCGAACGGATTGACGAACTCGAGAAATTCCTGTTGCATCTGAAAGTAGAAACTCGCCCGATTACAACGGTATGTGTATTTTTCCCCTAGGCCATTGTAGTTATTGGTTTCGAGTATCAGACTTGCGAAAATTTTGATGATTTCTCAGCCATTCCTTAACTTCGAACTCCCATATCTCGCGAACGGATTGACGAACTCGAGAAATTCCTGTTGCATGTGGAAGTATAAACTCGCCCGATTACAACGGTATGTGCATTTTTCCCCTAGGCCATTGTAGTTATTTGTTTCGTGTATCAGACTTGCGAAAATATTGATGGTTTCTCAACCATTCCTTAAGTCCACACTTACATATCTCGCGAACGGATTGAAGAACTCGAGAATTTCCTATTGCATCTGAAAGCAGAAACTCGCCCGGTTACAACGGTATGTGCATCATTGCCCTACGCCATAGTAGTTATTGGTTTCGAGAATCAGACTTGCGAAAATTTTGATGGTTTCTCAACCATTCCTTAACTTCAAACTCCCATATCTCGCGAACGGATAGACGAACTCGAGAAATTCCTGTTGCATCTGAAAGTAGAAACTCGCCCGATTACAACGGTATGTGTATTTTTCCCCTAGGCCATTGTAGTTATTGGTTTCGAGTATCAGACTTGCGAAAATTTTGATGGTTTCTCAACCATTCCTTAACTTCAAACTCCCATTTCTCGCGGACGGACTGACGAACTCGAGAAATTCCTGTTGCATCTGAAAGTAGAAACTCGCCCGATTACAATGGTATTTGTACTTTTCCCGTAGGCCATTCCAGTTGTTGGTTTCGAGTATCAGACTTGCGATAATTTTGATGGTTTCTCAAATATTCCTTAACTTCACACTTACATATCTCGCGAACGGATTGACGAACTCGAGATTTTCCTATTGCATCTGAAAGCAGAAACTCGCCCGGTTACAACGGTATGTGCATTTTTGCCCTAGGCCATAGTAGTTATTTGTTTCGAGTATCAGACTTGCGAAAATTTTGATGGTTTCTCAAGCATTCCTTAACTTCAAACTCCCATATCTCGCGAACGGATAGACGATCTCGAGAAATTCCTGTTGCATGTGAAAGTAGAAACTCGCACGAGTACAACGGTATGTGTATTTTTCCCCTAGGCCATTGTAGTTATTGGTTTCGAGTATCAGACTTGCGAAAATTTTGATGGTTTCTCAACCATTCCTTAACTTCAAACTCCCATATCTCGCGAACGGATTGACGAACTCGAGAAATTCCTGTTGCATCTGAAAGTAGAAACTCGCCCGATTACAACGGTATGTGTATTTTTCCCCTAGGCCATTGTAGTTATTGGTTTCGAGTATCAGACTTGCGAAAATTTTGATGATTTCTCAGCCATTCCTTAACTTCAAACTCCCATATCTCGCGAACGGATTGACGAACTCGAGAAATTCCTGTTGCATGTGGAAGTATAAACTCGCCCGATTACAACGGTTTGTGTATTTTTCCCCTAGGCCATTGTAGTTATTGGTTTCGTGTATCAGACTTGCGAAAATTTTGATGGTTTCTCAACCATTCCTTAACTTCAAACTCCCATTTCTCGCGAACGGATTGACGAACTCGAGAAATTCCTGTTGTATCTGAAAGTAGAAACCCGCCCGATTACAATGGTGTGTGTACTTCTCCCCTAGGCCATTCCAGTTATTGGTTTCGAGTATTAGACCAGCGAAAATTTTGATGGTTCCTCAACCATTCCTTAACTTCAAACTCCCATATCTCGCGAACGGATTGACGAAATCGAGAAATTCCTGTTGCATGTGGAAGTAGAAACTCGCCCGATTACAACGGTATGTGTATTTTTCCCCTAGGCCTTTGTAGTTATTGGTTTCGAGTATCAGACTTGCGAAAATTTTGATGGTTTCTCAACCCTTCCTTAATTTCACACTTACATATCTCGGGAACGGATTGACGAACTCGAGAATTTCCTATTGCATCTGAAAGCAGAAACTCGCCCGATTACAACGGTATGTGTATTTTTCCCCTAGGGCATTGTAGTTATTGGTTTCGAGTATCACACTTGCGAAAATTTTGATGGTTTCTCAACCATTCCTTAACTTCAAACTCCCATATCTCGCGAACGGATTGACGAACTCGAGAAATTCCTGTTGCATCTGAAAGTAGAAACTCGCCCGATTACAACGGTGTGTGTATTTTTCCCCTAGGCCATTGTAGTTATTGGTTTCGAGTATCAGACTTGCGAAAATTTTGATGATTTCTCAGCCATTCCTTAACTTCGAACTCCCATATCTCGCGAACGGATTGACGAACTCGAGAAATTCCTGTTGCATGTGGAAGTATAAACTCGCCCGATTACAACGGTATGTGTATTTTTCCCCTAGGCCATTGTAGTTATTTGTTTCGTGTATCAGACTTGCGAAAATATTGATGGTTTCTCAACCATTCCTTAAGTCCACACTTACATATCTCGCGAACGGATTGACGAACTCGAGAATTTCCTATTGCATCTGAAAGCAGAAACTCGCCCGGTTACAACGGTATGTGCATTATTGCCCTACGCCATAGTAGTTATTGGTTTCGAGAATCAGACTTGCGAAAATTTTGATGGTTTCTCAACCATTCCTTAACTTCAAACTCCCATATCTCGCGAACGGATAGACGAACTCGAGAAATTCCTGTTGCATCTGAAAGTAGAAACTCGCCCGATTACAACGGTATGTGTATTTTTCCCCTAGGCCATTGTAGTTATTGGTTTCGAGTATCAGACTTGCGAAAATTTTGATGGTTTCTCAACCATTCCTTAACTTCAAACTCCCATATCTCGCGAACGGATTGACGAACTCGAGAAATTCCTGTTGCATCTGAAAGTAGAAACTCGCCCGATTACAACGGTATGTGTATTTTTCCCCTAGGCCATTGTAGTTATTGGTTTCGAGTATCAGACTTGCGAAAATTTTGATGATTTCTCAGCCATGCATTAACTTCAAACTCCCATATCTCGCGAACGGATTGACGAACTCGAGAAATTCCTGTTGCATGTGGAAGTATAAACTCGCCCGATTACAACGGTATGTGTATTTTTCCCCTAGGCCATTGTAGTTATTGGTTTCGAGTATCAGACTTGCGAAAATTTTGATGGTTTCTCAAACATTCCTTAACTTCAAACTCCCATTTCTCGCGGACGGACTGACGAACTCGAGAAATTCCTGTTGCATCTGAAAGTAGAAACTCGCCCGATTACAATGGTATTTGTACTTTTCCCGTAGGCCATTCCAGTTGTTGGTTTCGAGTATCAGACTTGCGATAATTTTGATGGTTTCTCAAACATTCCTTAACTTCACACTTACATATCTCGCGAACGGATTGACGAACTCGAGATTTTCCTATTGCATCTGAAAGCAGAAACTCGCCCGGTTACAACGGTATGTGCATTTTTGCCCTAGGCCATAGTAGTTATTTGTTTCGAGTATCAGACTTGCGAAAATTTTGATGGTTTCTCAAGCATTCCTTAACTTCAAACTCCCATATCTCGCGAACGGATAGACGAACTCGAGAAATTCCTGTTGCATGTGAAAGTAGAAACTCGCACGAGTACAACGGTATGTGTATTTTTCCCCTAGGCCATTGTAGTTATTGGTTTCGAGTATCAGACTTGCGAAAATTTTGATGGTTTCTCAACCATTCCTTAACTTCAAACTCCCATATCTCGCGAACGGATTGACGAACTCGAGAAATTCCTGTTGCATCTGAAAGTAGAAACTCGCCCGATTACAACGGTATGTGTATTTTTCCCCTAGGCCATTGTAGTTATTGGTTCAGAGTATCAGACTTGCGAAAATTTTGATGATTTCTCAGCCATGCCTTAACTTCAAACTCCCATATCTCGCGAACGGATTGACGAACTCGAGAAATTCCTGTTGCATGTGGAAGTATAAACTCGCCCGATTACAACGGTATGTGTATTTTTCCCCTAGGCCATTGTAGTTATTGGTTTCGTGTATCAGACTTGCGAAAATTTTGATGGTTTCTCAACCATTCCTTAACTTCAAACTCCCATTTCTCGCGAACGGATTGACGAACTCGAGAAATTCCTGTTGTATCTGAAAGTAGAAACCCGCCCGATTACAATGGTGTGTGTACTTCTCCCCTAGGCCATTCCAGTTATTGGTTTCGAGTATTAGACCAGCGAAAATTTTGATGGTTCCTCAACCATTCCTTAACTTCAAACTCCCATATCTCGCGAACGGATTGACGAACTCGAGAAATTCCTGTTGCATCTGAAAGTAGAAACTCGCCCAATTACAACGGTATGTGTATTTTTCCCCTAGGCCATTGTAGTTATTGGTTTCGAGTATCAGACTTGCGAAAATTTTGATGATTTCTCAGCCATTCCTTAACTTCGAACTCCCATATCTCGCGAACGGATTGACGAACTCGAGAAGTTCCTGTTGCATGTGGAAGTATAAACTCGCCCGATTACAACGGTATGTGTATTTTTCCCCTAGGCCATTGTAGTTATTTGTTTCGTGTATCAGACTTGCGAAAATATTGATGGTTTCTCAACCATTCCTTAAGTCCACACTTACATATCTCGCGAACGGATTGACGAACTCGAGAATTTCCTATTGCATCTGAAAGCAGAAACTCGCCCGGTTACAACGGTATGTGCATTATTGCCCTACGCCATAGTAGTTATTGGTTTCGAGAATCAGACTTGCGAAAATTTTGATGGTTTCTCAAACATTCCTTAACTTCAAACTCCCATTTCTCGCGGACGGACTGACGAACTCGAGAAATTCCTGTTGCATCTGAAAGTAGAAACTCGCCCGATTACAATGGTATTTGTACTTTTCCCGTAGGCCATTCCAGTTGTTGGTTTCGAGTATCAGACTTGCGATAATTTTGATGGTTTCTCAAACATTCCTTAACTTCACACTTACATATCTCGCGAACGGATTGACGAACTCGAGATTTTCCTATTGCATCTGAAAGCAGAAACTCGCCCGGTTACAACGGTATGTGCATTTTTGCCCTAGGCCATAGTAGTTATTTGTTTCGAGTATCAGATTTGCGAAAATTTTGATGGTTTCTCAAGCATTCCTTAACTTCAAACTCCCATATCTCGCGAACGGATAGACGAACTCGAGAAATTCCTGTTGCATGTGAAAGTAGAAACTCGCACGAGTACAACGGTATGTGTATTTTTCCCCTAGGCCATTGTAGTTATTGGTTTCGAGTATCAGACTTGCGAAAATTTTGATGGTTTCTCAACCATTCCTTAACTTCAAACTCCCATATCTCGCGAACGGATTGACGAACTCGAGAAATTCCTGTTGCATCTGAAAGTAGAAACTCGCCCGATTACAACGGTATGTGTATTTTTCCCCTAGGCCATTGTAGTTATTGGTTTCGAGTATCAGACTTGCGAAAATTTTGATGATTTCTCAGCCATGCCTTAACTTCAAACTCCCATATCTCGCGAACGGATTGACGAACTCGAGAAATTCCTGTTGCATGTGGAAGTATAAACTCGCCCGATTACAACGGTATGTGTATTTTTCCCCTAGGCCATTGTAGTTATTGGTGTCGAGTATCAGACTTGCGAAAATTTTGATGGTTTCTCAACCATTCCTTAACTTCAAACTCCCATATCTCGCGAACGGATTGACGAACTCGAGAAATTCCTGTTGCATCTGAAAGTAGAAACTCGCCCGATTACAACGGTATGTGTATTTTTCCCCTAGGCCATTGTAGTTATTGGTTCAGAGTATCAGACTTGCGAAAATTTTGATGATTTCTCAGCCATGCCTTAACTTCAAACTCCCATATCTCGCGAACGGATTGACGAACTCGAGAAATTCCTGTTGCATGTGGAAGTATAAACTCGCCCGATTACAACGGTATGTGTATTTTTCCCCTAGGCCATTGTAGTTATTGGTTTCGTGTATCAGACTTGCGAAAATTTTGATGGTTTCTCAACCATTCCTTAACTTCAAACTCCCATTTCTCGCGAACGGATTGACGAACTCGAGAAATTCCTGTTGTATCTGAAAGTAGAAACCCGCCCGATTACAATGGTGTGTGTACTTCTCCCCTAGGCCATTCCAGTTATTGGTTTCGAGTATTAGACCAGCGAAAATTTTGATGGTTCCTCAACCATTCCTTAACTTCAAACTCCCATATCTCGCGAACGGATTGACGAACTCGAGAAATTCCTGTTGCATCTGAAAGTAGAAACTCGCCCAATTACAACGGTATGTGTATTTTTCCCCTAGGCCATTGTAGTTATTGGTTTCGAGTATCAGACTTGCGAAAATTTTGATGATTTCTCAGCCATTCCTTAACTTCGAACTCCCATATCTCGCGAACGGATTGACGAACTCGAGAAGTTCCTGTTGCATGTGGAAGTATAAACTCGCCCGATTACAACGGTATGTGTATTTTTCCCCTAGGCCATTGTAGTTATTTGTTTCGTGTATCAGACTTGCGAAAATATTGATGGTTTCTCAACCATTCCTTAAGTCCACACTTACATATCTCGCGAACGGATTGACGAACTCGAGAATTTCCTATTGCATCTGAAAGCAGAAACTCGCCCGGTTACAACGGTATGTGCATTATTGCCCTACGCCATAGTAGTTATTGGTTTCGAGAATCAGACTTGCGAAAATTTTGATGGTTTCTCAAACATTCCTTAACTTCAAACTCCCATTTCTCGCGGACGGACTGACGAACTCGAGA
Organism: Ptiloglossa arizonensis; assembly: GCF_051014685.1. Taxonomy (NCBI): domain Eukaryota; kingdom Metazoa; phylum Arthropoda; class Insecta; order Hymenoptera; family Colletidae; genus Ptiloglossa; species Ptiloglossa arizonensis. The sequence goes on from NW_027478516.1 coordinate 145,692, forward strand.
AATTCCTGTTGCATCTGAAAGTAGAAACTCGCCCGATTACAATGGTATTTGTACTTTTCCCGTAGGCCATTCCAGTTGTTGGTTTCGAGTATCAGACTTGCGATAATTTTGATGGTTTCTCAAACATTCCTTAACTTCACACTTACATATCTCGCGAACGGATTGACGAACTCGAGATTTTCCTATTGCATCTGAAAGCAGAAACTCGCCCGGTTACAACGGTATGTGCATTTTTGCCCTAGGCCATAGTAGTTATTTGTTTCGAGTATCAGATTTGCGAAAATTTTGATGGTTTCTCAAGCATTCCTTAACTTCAAACTCCCATATCTCGCGAACGGATAGACGAACTCGAGAAATTCCTGTTGCATGTGAAAGTAGAAACTCGCACGAGTACAACGGTATGTGTATTTTTCCCCTAGGCCATTGTAGTTATTGGTTTCGAGTATCAGACTTGCGAAAATTTTGATGGTTTCTCAACCATTCCTTAACTTCAAACTCCCATATCTCGCGAACGGATTGACGAACTCGAGAAATTCCTGTTGCATCTGAAAGTAGAAACTCGCCCGATTACAACGGTATGTGTATTTTTCCCCTAGGCCATTGTAGTTATTGGTTTCGAGTATCAGACTTGCGAAAATTTTGATGATTTCTCAGCCATGCCTTAACTTCAAACTCCCATATCTCGCGAACGGATTGACGAACTCGAGAAATTCCTGTTGCATGTGGAAGTATAAACTCGCCCGATTACAACGGTATGTGTATTTTTCCCCTAGGCCATTGTAGTTATTGGTGTCGAGTATCAGACTTGCGAAAATTTTGATGGTTTCTCAACCATTCCTTAACTTCAAACTCCCATTTCTCGCGGACGGACTGACGAACTCGAGAAATTCCTGTTGCATCTGAAAGTAGAAACTCGCCCGATTACAATGGTATGTGTACTTTTCCCATAGGCCATTCCAGTTGTTGGTTTCGAGTATCAGACTTGCGATAATTTTGATGGTTTCTCAAACATTCCTTAACTTCACACTTACATATCTCGCGAACGGATTGACGAACTCGAGAATTTCCTATTGCATCTGAAAGCAGAAACTCGCCCGGTTACAACGGTATGTGCATTTTTGCCCTAGGCCATAGTAGTTATTTGTTTCGAGTATCAGACTTGCGAAAATTTTGATGGTTTCTCAAGCATTCCTTAACTTCAAACTCCCATATCTCGCGAACGGATAGACGAACTCGAGAAATTCCTGTTGCATGTGAAAGTAGAAACTCGCACGAGTACAACGGTATGTGTATTTTTCCCCTAGGCCATTGTAGTTATTGGTTTCGAGTATCAGACTTGCGAAAATTTTGATGATTTCTCAGCCATGCCTTAACTTCAAACTCCCATATCTCGCGAACGGATTGACGAACTCGAGAAATTCCTGTTGCATGTGGAAGTATAAACTCGCCCGATTACAACGGTATGTGTATTTTTCCCCTAGGCCATTGTAGTTATTGGTTTCGTGTATCAGACTTGCGAAAATTTTGATGGTTTCTCAACCATTCCTTAACTTCAAACTCCCATTTCTCGCGAACGGATTGACGAACTCGAGAAATTCCTGTTGTATCTGAAAGTAGAAACCCGCCCGATTACAATGGTGTGTGTACTTCTCCCCTAGGCCATTCCAGTTATTGGTTTCGAGTATTAGACCAGCGAAAATTTTGATGGTTCCTCAACCATTCCTTAACTTCAAACTCCCATATCTCGCGAACGGATTGACGAAATCGAGAAATTCCTGTTGCATGTGGAAGTAGAAACTCGCCCGATTACAACGGTATGTGTATTTTTCCCCTAGGCCTTTGTAGTTATTGGTTTCGAGTATCAGACTTGCGAAAATTTTGATGGTTTCTCAACCCTTCCTTAATTTCACACTTACATATCTCGGGAACGGATTGACGAACTCGAGAATTTCCTATTGCATCTGAAAGCAGAAACTCGCCCGATTACAACGGTATGTGTATTTTTCCCCTAGGGCATTGTAGTTATTGGTTTCGAGTATCACACTTGCGAAAATTTTGATGGTTTCTCAACCATTCCTTAACTTCAAACTCCCATATCTCGCGAACGGATTGACGAACTCGAGAATTTCCTATTGCATCTGAAAGCAGAAACTCGCCCGGTTACAACGGTATGTGCATTATTGCCCTACGCCATAGTAGTTATTGGTTTCGAGTATCAGACTTGCGAAAATTTTGATGGTTTCTCAACCATTCCTTAACTTCAAACTCCCATATCTCGCGAACGGATGGACGAACTCGAGAAATTCCTGTTGCATCTGAAAGTAGAAACTCGCCCGATTACAACGGTATGTGTATTTTTCCCCTAGGCCATTGTAGTTATTGGTTTCGAGTATCAGACTTGCGAAAATTTTGATGGTTTCTCAACCATTCCTTAACTTCAAACTCCCATATCTCGTGAACGGATTGACGAACTCGAGAAATTTCTGTTGCATCTGAAAGCAGAAACTCGCCCGATTACAATGGTGTGTGCACTTTCCCCCTAGGCCACTCCAGTTATTGTTATCGAATATCAGACTTGCGAAAGTTTTGATGGTTTCTCAACCATCTCTTAACTTCAAACTCCCATATCTCGCGAACGGATTGACGAACTCGGGAATTTCCTATTGCATCTGAAAGCAGAAACTCGCCCGGTTACAACGGTATGTAAATTATTGCCCTACGCCATAGTAGTTATTGGTTTCGAGTATCAGACTTGCGAAAATTTTGATGGTTTCTCAACCATTCCTTAACTTCAAACTCCCATATCTCGCGAACGGATGGACGAACTCGAGAAATTCCTGTTGCATCTGAAAGTAGAAACTCGCCCGATTACAACGGTATGTGTATTTTTCCCCTAGGCCATTGTAGTTATTGGTTTCGAGTATCAGACTTGCGAAAATTTTGATGGTTTCTCAACCATTCCTTAACTTCAAACTCCCATTTCTCGCGGACGGACTAACGAACTCGAGAAATTCCTGTTGCATCTGAAAGTAGAAACTCGCCCGATTACAATGGTATGTGTACTTTTCCCATAGGCCATTCCAGTTGTTGGTTTCGAGTATCAGACTTGCGATAATTTTGATGGTTTCTCAACCATTCCTTAACTTCACACTTACATATCTCGCGAACGGATTGACGAAGTCGAAAATTTCCTATTGCATCTGAAAGCAGAAACTCGCCCGATTACAACGGTATGTGTATTTTTCCCCTAGGGCATTGTAGTTATTAGTTTCGAGTATCACACTTGCGAAAATTTTGATGGTTTCTCAACCATTCCTTAACTTCACACTTACATATCTCGCGAACGGATTGACGAACTCGAGAATTTCCTATTGCATCTGAAAGCAGAAACTCGCCCGGTTACAACGGTATGTGCATTTTTGCCCTAGGCCATAGTAGTTATTTGTTTCGAGTATCAGACTTGCGAAAATTTTGATGGTTTCTCAAGCATTCCTTAACTTCAAACTCCCATATCTCGCGAACGGATAGACGAACTCGAGAAATTCCTGTTGCATGTGAAAGTAGAAACTCGCACGAGTACAACGGTATGTGTATTTTTCCCCTAGGCCATTGTAGTTATTGGTTTCGAGTATCAGACTTGCGAAAATTTTGATGGTTTCTCAACCATTCCTTAACTTCACACTTACATATCTCGCGAACGGATTGACGAAGTCGAGAATTTCCTATTGCATCTGAAAGCAGAAACTCGCCCGATTACAACGGTATGTGTATTTTTCCCCTAGGGCATTGTAGTTATTAGTTTCGAGTATCACACTTGCGAAAATTTTGATGGTTTCTCAAGCATTCCTTAACTTCAAACTCCCATATCTCGCGAACGGATAGACGAACTCGAGAAATTCCTGTTGCATGTGAAAGTAGAAACTCGCACGAGTACAACGGTATGTGTATTTTTCCCCTAGGCCATTGTAGTTATTGGTTTCGAGTATCAGACTTGCGAAAATTTTGATGGTTTCTCAACCATTCCTTAACTTCACACTTACATATCTCGCGAACGGATTGACGAAGTCGAGAATTTCCTATTGCATCTGAAAGCAGAAACTCGCCCGATTACAACGGTATGTGTATTTTTCCCCTAGGGCATTGTAGTTATTGGTTTCGAGTATCACACTTGCGAAAATTTTAATGGTTTCTCAACCATTCCTTAACTTCAAACTCCCATATCTCGCGAACGGATTGACGAACTCGAGAAATTCCTGTTGCATCTGAAAGTAGAAACTCGCCCGATTACAACGGTATGTGTATTTTTCCCCTAGGCCATTGTAGTTATTGGTTTCGAGTATCAGACTTGCGAAAATTTTGATGATTTCTCAGCGATTCCTTAACTTCAAACTCCCATATCTCGCGAACGGATTGACGAACTCGAAAAATTCCTGTTGCATGTGGAAGTATAAACTCGCCCGATTACAACGGTATGTGTATTTTTCCCCTAGGTCATTGTAGTTATTGGTTTCGTGTATCAGACTTGCGAAAATTTTGATGGTTTCTCAACCATTCCTTAACTTCAAACTCCCATTTCTCGCGAACGGATTGACGAACTCGAGAAATTCCTGTTGCATCTGAAAGTAGAAACTCGCCCGATTACAATGGTATGTGTACTTTTTCCCTAGGCCATTCCAGTTATTGGTTTCGATTATCAGACTTGCGAAAATTTTGATGGTTTCTCAAGCATTCCTTAACTTCAAACTCCCATATCTCGCGAACGGATTGACGAACTCGAGAAATTCCTGTTGTATCTGAAAGTAGAAACCCGCCCGATTACAATGGTGTGTGTACTTCTCCCCTAGGCCATTCCAGTTATTGGTTTCGAGTATTAGACCAGCGAAAACTTTAATGGTTCCTCACCAATTCCTTAACTTCAAACTCCCATATCTCGCGAACGGAATGACGAAATCGAGAAATTCCTGTTGCATGTGGAAGTAGAAACTCGCCCGATTACAACGGTATGTGTATTTTTCCCCTAGGCCTTTGTAGTTATTGGTTTCGAGTATCAGACTTGCGAAAATTTTGATGGTTTCTCAACCTTTCCTTAAATTCAAACTCCCATATCTCGCGAACGGATTGGCGAACTCGAGAAATTCCTGTTGCATCTGAAAGTAGAAACTCGCCCGACTACAACGGTATGTGCATTTTTCCCCTAGGCCATTGTTGTTATTGGTTTCGAGGATCAGACTTGCGAAAATTTTGATGGTTTCTCAACCATTCCTTAACTTCACACTTCTATATCTCGCGAACGGATTGACGAACTCGAGAATTTCCTATCGCATCTGAAAGCAGAAACTCGCCCGATTACAACGGTATGTGTATTTTTCCCCTAGGGCATTGTAGTTATTGGTTTCGAGTATCACACTTGCGAAAATTTTGATGGTTTCTCAACCATTCCTTAACTTCAAACTCCCATATCTCGCGAACGGATTGACGAACTCGAGAAATTCCTGTTGCATCTGAAAGTAGAAACACGCCCGAAAACAATGAGGTGTGTACTTTACTCCTAGGCCATTCCAGTTATTGGTTTCGAGTATCAGACCCAAGGAAAATTTTGATGGTTTCTCAACCATTCTTTAACTTCAAACTCCCATATCTCGCGAACGGAGTGACGAACTCGAGAAATTCCTACTGCATCTGAAAGTAGAAACCCGCAAGATTACAATGGTGTGTGTACTTTTCCCCTAGGCCATTCCAGTTATTGGTTTCGAGTATCAGACTTGCGAAAATTTTGATGGTTTCTCAATCATTCTTTAACTTCAAACATCCATATCTCGCGAACGGATTGACGAACTCGAGAAATTCCTGTTGCATCTGAAAGTAGAAACTCGCCCGATTACAACGGTATGTGTATTTTTCCCCTAGGCAATTGTAGTTATTGGTTTCGTGTATCAGACTTGCGAAAATTTTGATGGTTTCTCAACCATTCCTTAACTTCAAACTCCCATTTCTCGCGAACGGATTGACGAACTCGAGAAATTCCTGTTGCATCTGAAAGTAGAAACTCGCCCGATTACAATGGTGTGTGTACTTTTCCCCTAGGCCATTCCAGTTATTGGTTTCGAGTATTAGACCAGCGAAAATTTTGATGGTTCCTCAACCATTCCTTAACTTCAAACTCCCATATCTCGCGAACGGATTGACGAAATCGAGAAATTCCTGTTGCATGTGGAAGTAGAAACTCGCCCGATTACAACGGTATGTGTATTTTTCCCCTAGGCCTTTGTAGTTATTGGTTTCGAGTTTCAGACTTGCGAAAATTTTGATGGTTTCTCAACCATTCCTTAACTTCACACTTCCATATCTCGCGAACGGATTGACGAACTCGAGAATTTCCTATTGCATCTGAAAGCAGAAACTCGCCCGATTACAACGGTATGTGTATTTTTCCCCTAGGGCATTGTAGTTATTGGTTTCGAGTATCACACTTGCGAAAATTTTGATGGTTTCTCAACCATTCCTTAACTTCAAACTCCCATATCTCGCGAACGGATTGACGAACTCGAGAAATTCCTGTTGCATCTGAAAGTAGATACACGCCCGAAAACAATGGTGTGTGTACTTTACTCCTAGGCCATTCCAGTTATTGGTTTCGAGTATCAGACCCAAGGAAAATTTTGATGGTTTCTCAACCATTCTTTAACTTCAAACTCCCATATCTCGCGAACAGAGTAACGAACTCGAGAAATTCCTACTGCATCTGAAAGTAGAAACCCGCAAGATTACAATGGTGTGTGTACTTTTCCCCTAGGCCATTCCAGTTATTGGTTTCGAGTATCAGACTTGCGAAAATTTTGATGGTTTCTCAATCATTCTTTAACTTCAAACATCCATATCTCGCGAACGGATTGACGAACTCGAGAATTTCCTATTGCATCTGAAAGCAGAAACTCGCCCGATTACAACGGTATGTGTATTTTTGCCCAAGGCCATAATAGTTATTGGATTCGAGTTTCAGACTTGCGAAAATTTTGATGATTTCTCAGCCATACCTTAACTTCAAACTCCCATATCTCGCGAACGCATTGACGAACTCGAGATATTCCTGTTGTATCTGAAAGTAGAAACCCGCCCGATTACAATGGTGTGTGTACTTTTCCCCTAGGCCATTCCAGTTATTGGTTTCGAGTATTATACCAGCGAAAATTTTGATGGTTTCTCAACCATTCCTTAACTTCAAGCTCCCATTTCTCGCGAACGGATTGACGAACTCGAGAAGTTCCTGTTGCATCTGAAAGTAGATACTCGCTCGATTACAATGGTATGTGTACTTTTCCCCTAGGCCATTCCAGTTATTGGTTTGGAGTATCACACTTGCGATAATTTTGATGGTTTCTCAACCATTCCTTAACTTCACACTTACATATCTCGCGGACGGATTGACGAACTCGAGAGATTCCTGTTGCATCTGAAAGCAGAAACTCGCCCGGTTACAACGGTATGTGCATTTTTGCCCTAGGCCATAGTAGTTATTTGTTTCGAGTATCAGACTTGCGAAAATTTTGATGGTTTCTCAAGCATTCCTTAACTTCAAACTCCCATATCTCGCGAACGGATAGACGAACTCGAGAAATTCCTGTTGCATGTGAAAGTAGAAACTCGCACGAGTACAACGGTATGTGTATTTTTCCCCTAGGCCATTGTAGTTATTGGTTTCGAGTATCAGACTTGCGAAAATTTTGATGATTTCCCAGCCATTCCTTAACTTCAAACTCCCATATCTCGCGAACGGATTGACGAACTCGAGAAATTCCTGTTGCATGTGGAAGTATAAACTCGCCCGATTACAACGGTATGTGTATTTTTCCCCTAGGCCATTGTAGTTATTGGTTTCGTGCATCAGACTTGCGAAAATTTTGATGGTTTCTCAACCATTCCTTAACTCCACACTTACATATCTCGCGAACGAATTGACGAACTCGAGAATTTCCTATTGCATCTGAAAGCAGAAACTCGCCCGGTTACAACGGTATGTGCATTATTGCCCTACGCCATAGTAGTTATTGGTTTCGAGTATCAGACTTGCGAAAATTTTGATGGTTTCTCAACCATTCCTTAACTTCAAACTCCCATATCTCGCGAACGGATAGACGAACTCGAGAAATTCCTGTTGCATCTGAAAGTAGAAACTCGCCCGATTACAACGGTATGTGTATTTTTCCCCTAGGCCATTGTAGTTATTGGTTTCGAGTATCAGACTTGCGAAAATTTTGATGGTTTCTCAACCATTCCTTAACTTCAAACTCCCATTTCTCGCGGACGGACTGACGAACTCGAGAAATTCCTGTTGCATCTGAAAGCAGAAACTCGCCCGGTTACAACGGTATGTGCATTTTTGCCCTAGGCCATAGTAGTTATTTGTTTCGAGTATCAGACTTGCGAAAATTTTGATGGTTTCTCAAGCATTCCTTAACTTCAAACTCCCATATCTCGCGAACGGATTGACGAACTCGAGAATTTCCTATTGCACCTGAGAGCAGAAACTCGCTCGATTACAAAGGTATGTGTATTTTTCCCCTAGGCCATTGTAGTTATTGGTTTCGAGTATCAGACTTGCGAAAATTTTGATGGTTTCTCAACCATTACTTAACTTCAAACTCCCATATCTCGCGAACGGATTGACGAACTCGAGAAATTCCTGTTGCATCTGAAAGTAGAAACTCGCCCGATTACAACGGTATGTGTATTTTTCCCCTAGGCCATTGTAGTTATTGGTTTCGAGTATCAGACTTGCGAAAATTTTGATGATTTCTCAGCCATTCCTTAACTTCAAACTCCCATATCTCGCGAACGGATTGACGAACTCGAGAAATTCCTGTTGTATCTGAAACTAGAAAACCGCCCTGATTACAGTGGTGTGTGTACTTTTCCCCTAGGCCATTCCAGTTATTGGTTTCGAGTATTAGACCAGCGAAAATTTTGATGGTTCCTCAACCATTCCTTAACTTCAAACTCCCATATCTCGCGAACGGATTGACGAAATCGAGAAATTCCTGTTGCATGTGGAAGTAGAAACTCGCCCGATTACAACGGTATGTGTATTTTTCCCCTAGGCCTTTGTAGTAATTGGTTTCGAGTATCAGACTTGCGAAAATTTTGATGGTTTCTCAACCTTTCCTTAAATTCAAACTCCCATATCTCGCGAACGGATTGGCGAACTCGAGAAATTCCTGTTGCATCTGAATGTAGAAACTCGCCCGACTACAACGGTATGTGCATTTTTCCCCTAGGCCATTGTTGTTATTGGTTTCGAGTATCAGACTTGCGAAAATTTTGATGGTTTCTCAACCATTCCTTAACTTCACACTTCTATTACTCGCGAACGGATTGACGAACTCGAGAATTTCCTATTGCATCTGAAAGCAGAAACTCGCCCGATTACAACGGTATGTGTATTTTTCCCCTAGGGCATTGTAGTTATTGGTTTCGAGTATCACACTTGCGAAAATTTTGATGGTTTCTCAACCATTCCTTAACTTCAAACTCCCATATCTCGCGAACGGATTGACGAACTCGAGAAATTCCTGTTGCATCTGAAAGTAGAAACACGCCCGAAAACAATGGTGTGTGTACTTTACTCCTAGGCCATTGCAGTTTTTGGTTTCGAGTATCAGACCCAAGGAAAATTTTGATGGTTTCTCAACCATTCTTTAACTTCAAACTCCCATATCTCGCGAACGGAGTGACGAACTCGAGAAATTCCTACTGCATCTGAAAGTAGAAACCCGCAAGATTACAATGGTGTGTGTACTTTTCCCCTAGGCCATTCCAGTTATTGGTTTCGAGTATCAGACTCGCGAAAATTTTGATGGTTTCTCAATCATTCTTTAACTTCAAACATCCATATCTCGCGAACGGATTGACGAACTCGAGAATTTCCTATTGCATCTGAAAGCAGAAACTCGCCCGATTAAAACGGTATGTGTATTTTTGCCCAAGGCCATAATAGTTATAGGATTCGAGTTTCAGACTTGCGAAAATTTTGATGATTTCTCAGCCATACCTTAACTTCAAACTCCCATATCTCGCGAACGCATTGACGAACTCGAGATATTCCTGTTGTATCTGAAAGTAGAAACCCGCCCGATTACAATGGTGTGTGTACTTTTCCCCTAGGCCATTCCAGTTATTGGTTTCGAGTATTATACCAGCGAAAATTTTGATGGTTTCTCAACCATTCCTTAATTTCAAACTCCCATTTCTCGCGAACGGATTGACGAACTCGAGAAGTTCCTGTTACATCTGAAAGTAGATACTCGCTCGATTACAATGGTATGTGTACTTTTCCCCTAGGCCATTCCAGTTATTGGTTTGGAGTATCACACTTGCGGTAATTTTGATGGTTTCTCAACCATTCCTTAACTTCACACTTACATATCTCGCGGACGGATTGACGAACTCGAGAAATTCCTGTTGCATCTGAAAGTAGAAACTCGCCCGATTACAATGGTATGTGTACTTTTCCCGTAGGCCATTCCAGTTGTTGGTTTCGAGTATCAGACTTGCGATAATTTAGATGGTTCCTCAACCACTCCTTAACTTCACACTTACATATCTCGCGAACGGATTGACGAACTCGAGAATTTCCTATTGCATCTGAAAGCAGAAACTCGCCCCGTTGCAACGGTATGTGCATTTTTGCACTAGGACATACAAGTTATTGGATTCGAGTATCAGACTTGAGAAAATTTTGATGGTTTCTCAAGCATTCCTTAACTTCAAACTCCCATATCTCGCGAACGGATTGACGAACTCGAGAAATTCCTGTTGCATTTGAAAGTAGAAACTCGCCCGATTACAACGGTATGTGTATTTTTCCCCTAGGGCATTGTAGTTATTGGTTTCGAGTATCACACTTGCGAAAATTTTGGTGGTTTCTCAACCATTCCTTAACTTCAAACTCCCATATCTCGCGAACGGATTGACGAACTCGAGAAATTCCTGTTGCATCTGAAAGTAGAAACACGCCCGAAAACAATGGTGTGTGTACTGTACTCCTAGGCCATTGCAGTTTTTGGTTTCGAGTATCAGACCCAAGGAAAATTTTGATGGTTTCTCAACCATTCTTTAACTTCAAACTCCCATATCTCGCGAACGGAGTGACGAACTCGAGAAATTCCTACTGCATCTGAAAGTAGAAACCCGCAAGATTACAATGGTGTGTGTACTTTTCCCCTAGGCCATTCCAGTTATTGGTTTCGAGTATCAGACTTGCGAAAATTTTGATGGTTTCTCAATCATTCTTTAACTTCAAACATCCATATCTCGCGAACGGATTGACGAACTCGAGAATTTCCTATTGCATCTGAAAGCAGAAACTCGCCCGATTAAAACGGTATGTGTATTTTTGCCCAAGGCCATAATAGTTATAGGATTCGAGTTTCAGACTTGCGAAAATTTTGATGGTTTCTCAAGCATTCCTTAACTTCAAACTCCCATATCTCGCGAACGGATTGACGAACTCGAGAATTTCCTATTGCATCTGAGAGCAGAAACTCGCTCGATTACAAAGGTATGTGTATTTTTCCCCTAGGCCATTGTAGTTATTGGTTTCGAGTATCAGACTTGCGAAAATTTTGATGGTTTCTCAACCATTACTTAACTTCAAACTCCCATATCTCGCGAACGGATTGACGAACTCGAGAAATTCCTGTTGCATCTGAAAGTAGAAACTCGCCCGATTACAACGGTATGTGTATTTTTCCCCTAGGCCATTGTAGTTATTGGTTTCGAGTATCAGACTTGCGAAAATTTTGATGATTTCTCAGCCATTCCTTAACTTCAAACTCCCATATCTCGCGAACGGATTGACGAACTCGAGAAATTCCTGTTGTATCTGAAACTAGAAAACCGCCCTGATTACAGTGGTGTGTGTACTTTTCCCCTAGGCCATTCCAGTTATTGGTTTCGAGTATTAGACCAGCGAAAATTTTGATGGTTCCTCAACCATTCCTTAACTTCAAACTCCCATATCTCGCGAACGGATTGACGAAATCGAGAAATTCCTGTTGCATGTGGAAGTAGAAACTCGCCCGATTACAACGGTATGTGTATTTTTCCCCTAGGCCTTTGTAGTAATTGGTTTCGAGTATCAGACTTGCGAAAATTTTGATGGTTTCTCAACCTTTCCTTAAATTCAAACTCCCATGTCTCGCGAACGGATTGGCGAACTCGAGAAATTCCTGTTGCATCTGAAAGTAGAAACTCGCCCGACTACAACGGTATGTGCATTTTTCCCCTAGGCCATTGTTGTTATTGGTTTCGAGTATCAGACTTGCGAAAATTTTGATGGTTTCTCAACCATTCCTTAACTTCACACTTCTATTACTCGCGAACGGATTGACGAACTCGAGAATTTCCTATTGCATCTGAAAGCAGAAACTCGCCCGATTACAACGGTATGTGTATTTTTCCCCTAGGGCATTGTAGTTATTGGTTTCGAGTATCACACTTGCGAAAATTTTGATGGTTTCTCAACCATTCCTTAACTTCAAACTCCCATATCTCGCGAACGGATTGACGAACTCGAGAAATTCCTGTTGCATCTGAAAGTAGAAACACGCCCGAAAACAATGGTGTGTGTACTTTACTCCTAGGCCATTGCAGTTTTTGGTTTCGAGTATCAGACCCAAGGAAAATTTTGATGGTTTCTCAACCATTCTTTAACTTCAAACTCCCATATCTCGCGAACGGAGTGACGAACTCGAGAAATTCCTACTGCATCTGAAAGTAGAAACCCGCAAGATTACAATGGTGTGTGTACTTTTCCCCTAGGCCATTCCAGTTATTGGTTTCGAGTATCAGACTTGCGAAAATTTTGATGGTTTCTCAATCATTCTTTAACTTCAAACATCCATATCTCGCGAACGGATTGACGAACTCGAGAATTTCCTATTGCATCTGAAAGCAGAAACTCGCCCGATTAAAACGGTATGTGTATTTTTGCCCAAGGCCATAATAGTTATAGGATTCGAGTTTCAGACTTGCGAAAATTTTGATGATTTCTCAGCCATGCCTTAACTTCAAACTCCCATATCTCGCGAACGCATTGACGAACTCGAGATATTCCTGTTGTATCTGAAAGTAGAAACCCGCCCGATTACAATGGTGTGTGTACTTTTCCCCTAGGCCATTCCAGTTATTGGTTTCGAGTATTATACCAGCGAAAATTTTGATGGTTTCTCAACCATTCCTTAACTTCAAACTCCCATTTCTCGCGAACGGATTGACGAACTCGAGATGTTCCTGTTACATCTGAAAGTAGATACTCGCTCGATTACAATGGTATGTGTACTTTTCCCCTAGGCCATTCCAGTTATTGGTTGGAGTATCACACTTGGGATAATTTTGATGGTTTCTCAACCATTCCTTAACTTCACACTTACATATCTCGCGGACGGATTGACGAACTCGAGAAATTCCTTTTGCATCTGAAAGTAGAAACTCGCCCGATTACAATGGTATCTGTACTTTTCCCGTAGGCCATTCCAGTTGTTGGTTTCGAGTATCAGACTTGCGATAATTTAGATGGTTTCTCAACCACTCCTTAACTTCACACTTACATATCTCGCGAACGGATTGACGAACTCGAAAATTTCCTATTGCATCTGAAAGCAGAAACTCGCCCGGTTGCAACGGTATGTGCATTTTTGCCCTAGGACATACAAGTTATTGGATTCGAGTATCAGACTTGAGAAAATTTTGATGGTTTCTCAAGCATTCCTTAACTTCAAACTCCCATATCTCGCGAACGGATTGACGAACTCGAGAAATTCCTGTTGCATTTGAAAGTAGAAACTCCCCGATTACAACGGTATGTGTATTTTTCCCCTAGGCCATTGTAGTTATTGGTTTCGAGTATCAGACTTGCGAAAATTTTGATGATTTCTCAGCCATTCCTTAACTTCAAACTCCCATATCTCGCGAACGGATTGACGAACTCGAGAAATTCCTGTTGCATGTGGAAGTATAAACTCGCCCGATTATAACGGTATGTGTACTTTTCCCCTAGGCCATTCCAGTTATTGGTTTCGAGTATCAGACTTGCGAAAACTTTGATGGTTTCTCAACCATTCCTTAACTTCAAACTCCCATTTCTCGCGAATGGATTGACGAACTCGAGAAATTCCTGTTGCATCTGAAAGTAGAAACTCGCCCGATTACAACGGTATGTGTATTTTTCCCCTAGGCCATTGTTGTTATTGGTTTCGAGTATCAGACTTGCGTAAATTTTGATGGTTTCTCAACCATTCCATAACCTCACACTTCCATATCTCGCGAACGGATTGACGAAGTCGAGAATTTCCTATTGCATCTGAAAGCAGAAACTCGACCGATTACAACGGTATGTGTATTTTTCCCCTAGGGCATTGTAGTTATTGGTTTCGAGTATCACACTTGCGAAAATTTTGATGGTTTCTCAACCATTCCTTAACTTCAAACTCCCATTTCTCGCGGACGGACTGACGAACTCGAGAAATTCCTGTTGCATCTGAAAGTAGAAACTCGCCCGATTACAACGGTATGTGTACTTTTCCCCTAGGCCATTCCAGTTGTTGGTTTCGAGTATCAGACTTGCGATAATTTAGATGGTTTCTCAACCACTCCTTAACTTCACACTTACATATCTCGCGAACGGATTGACGAACTCGAAAATTTCCTATTGCATCTGAAAGCAGAAACTCGCCCGGTTGCAACGGTATGTGCATTTTTGCCCTAGGCCATAGTAGTTATTTGTTTCGAGTATCAGACTTGCGAAAATTTTGATGGTTTCTCAACCATTCCTTAACTTCAAACTCCCATATCTCGCGAACGGATTGACGAACTCGAGAAATTCCTGTTGCATTTGAAAGTAGAAACTCGCCCGATTACAACGGTATGTGTATTTTTCCCCTAGGCCATTGTAGTTATTGGTTTCGAGTATCAGACTTGCGAAAATTTTGATGATTTCTCAGCCATTCCTTAACTTCAAACTCCCATATCTCGCGAACGGATTGACGAACTCGAGAAATTCCTGTTGCATGTGGAAGTATAAACTCGCCCGATTACAACGGTATGTGTATTTTTCCCCTAGGCCATTTTTGTTATTGGTTTCGTGTATCAGACTTGCGAAAATTTTGATGGTTTCTCAACCATTCCTTAACTCCACACTTACATATCTCGCGAACGGATTGACGAACTCGAGAATTTCCTATTGCATCTGAAAGTAGAAACTCGCCCGATTACAACGGTATGTGTATTTTTCCCCTAGGCCATTGTAGTTATTGGTTTCGAGTATCAGACTTGCGAAAATTTTGATGGTTTCTCAACCATTCCTTAACTTCAAACTCCCATTTCTCGCGAACGGATTGACGAACTCGAGAAATTCCTGTTGCATCTGAAAGTAGAAACTCGCCCGATTACAATGGTATGTGTACTTTTCCCCTAGGCCACTCCAGTTATTGGTTTCGAGTATCAGACTTGCGATAATTTTGATGGTTTCTCAACCATTCCTTAACTTCACACTTACATATCTCGCGAAAGGATTGACGAACTCGAGAATTTCCTATTGCATCTGATAGCCGAAACTCGCCCGGTTACAACGGTATGTGCATTTTTGCCCTAGGTCATAGTAGTTATTGGATACGAGTATCAGACTTGCGAAAATTTTGATGGTTTCTCAATCATTCCTTAACTTCAATCTCCCATTTCTCGCAAACGGATTGACGAATTCGAGAAATTCCTGTTGCATCTGAAAGTAGAAATTCGACCGATTACAATGGTATGTGTACTTTTCCCCTAGGCCATTCCAGTTATTGGTTTCGAGTATCAGACTTGCGAAAACTTTGATGGTTTCTCAATCATTCCTTAACTTCAAACTTCCATATCTCGCGAACGGATTGACGAACTCGAGAATTTCCTATTGCATCTGAAAGCAGAAACTCGCCCGATTACAACCGTATGTGTATTTTTGCCCTAGGCCATTCCAGTTATTGGTTTCGAGTATCACACTTGCGATAATTTTGATGGTTTCTCAACCATTCCTTAACTTCACACTTACATATCTCGCGGACGGACTGACGAACTCGAGAAATTCCTGTTGCATCTGAAAGTAGAAACTCGCCCGATTACAATGGTATGTGTACTTTTCCCCTAGGCCATTCCAGTTATTGGTTTCGAGTATCAGACTTGCGAAAATTTTGATGGTTTCTCAATCATTCCTTAACTTCAAACTTCCATATCTCGCGAACGGATTGACGAACTCGAGAATTTCCTATTGCATCTGAAAGTAGAAACTCGCCCGATTACAACGGTATGTGCATTTTTGCCCTAGGCCATAGTAGTTATTGGATTCGAGTATCAGACTTGCGAAAATTTTGATGGTTTCTCAATCATTCCTTAACTTCAATCTCCCATTTCTCGCAAACGGATTGACGAACTCGAGAATTTCCTATTGCATCTGAAAGCAGAAACTCGCCCGATTATAAAGGTATGTGTATTTTTCCCCTGGGCCATAGTAGTTATTGGTTTCGAGTATCAGACTTGCGAAAATTTTGATGGTTTCTCAAGCATTCCTTAACTTCAAACTCCCATATCTCGCGAACGGATTGACGAACTCGAGAAATTCCTCTTGCATCTGAAAGTAGAAACTCGCCCGATTACAACGGTATGTGTATTTTTCCCGTAGGCCATTGTAGTTATTGGTTTCGAGTATCAGACATGCGAAAATTTTGATGATTTCTCAGCCATTCCTTAATTTCAAACTCCCATATCTCGCGAACGGATTAACGAACTCGAGAAATTCCTGTTGCATGTGGAAGTATAAACTCGCCCGATTACAACGGTATGTGTACTTTTCCCCTAGGCCATTCCAGTTATTGGTTTCGAGTATCAGACTTGCGAATATTTTGATGGTTTCTCAACCATTCCTTAACTTCAAATTCCCATTTCTCGCGAATGGATTGACGAACTCGAGAAATTCCTGTTGCATCTGAAAGTAGAAACTCGCCCGATTACAACGGTATGTGTATTTTTCCCCTAGGCCATTGTTGTTATTGGTTTCGAGTATCAGACTAGCGAAAATTTTGATGGTTTCTCAACCATTCCTTAACTTCACACTTCCATATCTCGCGAACGGATTGACGAACTCGAGAATTTCCTATTGCATCTGAAAGCAGAAACTCGCTCGATTACAAAGGTATGTGTATTTTTCCGCTAGGCCATTGTAGTTATTGGTTTCGAGTATCAGACTTGCGAAAATTTTGATGGTTTCTCAACCATTCCTTAACTTCAAACTCCCATATCTCGCGAACGGATTGACGAACTCGAGAAATTCCTGTTGCATTTGAAAGTAGAAACTCGCCCGATTACAACGGTATGTGTATTTTTCCCCTAGGCCATTGTAGTTATTGGTTTCGAGTATCAGACTTGCGAAAATTTTGATGATTTCTCAGCCATTCCTTAACTTCAAACTCCCATATCTCGCGAACGGATTGACGAACTCGAGAAATTCCTGTTGCATGTGGAAGTATAAACTCGCCCGATTACAACGGTATGTGTATTTTTCCCCTAGGCCATTTTTGTTATTGGTTTCGTGTATCAGACTTGCGAAAATTTTGATGGTTTCTCAACCATTCCTTAACTCCACACTTACATATCTCGCGAACGGATTGACGAACTCGAGAATTTCCTATTGCATCTGAAAGTAGAAACTCGCCCGATTACAACGGTATGTGTATTTTTCCCCTAGGCCATTGTAGTTATTGGTTTCGAGTATCAGACTTGCGAAAATTTTGATGGTTTCTCAACCATTCCTTAACTTCAAACTCCCATTTCTCGCGAACGGATTGACGAACTCGAGAAATTCCTGTTGCATCTGAAAGTAGAAACTCGCCCGATTACAATGGTATGTGTACTTTTCCCCTAGGCCACTCCAGTTATTGGTTTCGAGTATCAGACTTGCGATAATTTTGATGGTTTCTCAACCATTCCTTAACTTCACACTTACATATCTCGCGAAAGGATTGACGAACTCGAGAATTTCCTATTGCATCTGATAGCCGAAACTCGCCCGGTTACAACGGTATGTGCATTTTTGCCCTAGGCCATAGTAGTTATTGGATTCGAGTATCAGACTTGCGAAAATTTTGATGGTTTCTCAATCATTCCTTAACTTCAATCTCCCATTTCTCGCAAACGGATTGACGAATTCGAGAAATTCCTGTTGCATCTGAAAGTAGAAATTCGACCGATTACAATGGTATGTGTACTTTTCCCCTAGGCCATTCCAGTTATTGGTTTCGAGTATCAGACTTGCGAAAACTTTGATGGTTTCTCAATCATTCCTTAACTTCAAACTTCCATATCTCGCGAACGGATTGACGAACTCGAGAATTTCCTATTGCATCTGAAAGCAGAAACTCGCCCGATTACAACCGTATGTGTATTTTTGCCCTAGGCCATTCCAGTTATTGGTTTCGAGTATCACACTTGCGATAATTTTGATGGTTTCTCAACCATTCCTTAACTTCACACTTACATATCTCGCGGACGGACTGACGAACTCGAGAAATTCCTGTTGCATCTGAAAGTAGAAACTCGCCCGATTACAATGGTATGTGTACTTTTCCCCTAGGCCATTCCAGTTATTGGTTTCGAGTATCAGACTTGCGAAAATTTTGATGGTTTCTCAATCATTCCTTAACTTCAAACTTCCATATCTCGCGAACGGATTGACGAACTCGAGAATTTCCTATTGCATCTGAAAGTAGAAACTCGCCCGATTACAACGGTATGTGCATTTTTGCCCTAGGCCATAGTAGTTATTGGATTCGAGTATCAGACTTGCGAAAATTTTGATGGTTTCTCAATCATTCCTTAAATTCAATCTCCCATTTCTCGCAAACGGATTGACGAACTCGAGAATTTCCTATTGCATCTGAAAGCAGAAACTCGCCCGATTATAAAGGTATGTGTATTTTTCCCCTGGGCCATAGTAGTTATTGGTTTCGAGTATCAGACTTGCGAAAATTTTGATGGTTTCTCAAGCATTCCTTAACTTCAAACTCCCATATCTCGCGAACGGATTGACGAACTCGAGAAATTCCTCTTGCATCTGAAAGTAGAAACTCGCCCGATTACAACGGTATGTGTATTTTTCCCGTAGGCCATTGTAGTTATTGGTTTCGAGTATCAGACATGCGAAAATTTTGATGATTTCTCAGCCATTCCTTAATTTCAAACTCCCATATCTCGCGAACGGATTAACGAACTCGAGAAATTCCTGTTGCATGTGGAAGTATAAACTCGCCCGATTACAACGGTATGTGTACTTTTCCCCTAGGCCATTCCAGTTATTGGTTTCGAGTATCAGACTTGCGAATATTTTGATGGTTTCTCAGCCATTCCTTAATTTCAAACTCCCATATCTCGCGAACGGATTAACGAACTCGAGAAATTCCTGTTGCATGTGGAAGTATAAACTCGCCCGATTACAACGGTATGTGTACTTTTCCCCTAGGCCATTCCAGTTATTCGTTTCGAGTATCAGACTTGCGAAAATTTTGATGGTTTCTCAAACATTCCTTAACTTCAAACTCCCATATCTCGCGAACGGATTGACGAACTCGAGAATTTCCTATTGCATCTGAAAGCAGAAACTCGCTCGATTACAAAGGTTTGTGTATTTTTCCCCTAGGCCATTGTAGTTATTGGTTTCGAGTATCAGACTTGCGAAAATTTTGATGGTTTCTCAACCATTGTTTAACTCTGCACTTACATATCTCGCGAACGGATTGACGAACTCGAGAATTTCCTATTGCATCTGAAAGTAGAAACTCGCCCGATTACAACGGTATGTGCATTTTTCCCCTAGGCCATTGTAGTTATTGGTTTCGAGTATCAGACTTGCGAAAATTTTGATAGCTTCTCAACCATTCCTTAACTTCACACTTACATATCTCGCGAACGGATTGACGAAGTCGAGAATTTCCTATTGCATCTTAAAGCAGAAACTCGCCCGATTACAACGGTATGTGTATTTTTCCCCTAGGGCATTGTAGTTATTGGTTTCGAGTATCACACTTGCGAAAATTTAGATGGTTTCTCAACCACTCCTTAACTTCACACTTACATATCTCGCGAACGGATTGACGAACTCGAGAATTTCCTATTGCATCTGAAAGTAGAAACTCGCCCGATTACAACGGTATGTGTATTTTTCCCCTAGGCCATTGTAGTTATTGGTTTCGAGTATCAGACTTGCGAAAATATTGATGGTTTCTAAACCATTCCTTAACTTCAAACTCCCATATCTCGCGAACGGATTGACGAACTCGAGAATTTCCTATTGCATCTGAAAGCAGAAACTCGCTCGATTACAAAGGTTTGTGTATTTTTCCCCTAGGCCATTGTAGTTATTGGTTTCGAGTATCAGACTTGCGAAAATTTTGATGGTTTCTCAACCATTCCTTAACTCCACACTTACATATCTCGCGAACGGATTGACGAACTCGAGAATTTCCTATTGCATCTGAAAGTAGAAACTCGCCCGATTACAACGGTATGTGTATTTTTCCCCAAGGCCATTGTAGTTATTGGTTTCGAGTATCAGACTAGCGAAAATTTTGATGGTTTCTCAAGCATTCCTTAACTTCAAACTCCCATTTCTCGCGAACGGATTGACGAACTCGAGAAATTCCTGTTGCATCTGAAAGTAGAAACTCGCCCGATTACAACGGTATGTGCATTTTTGCCCTAGGCCATAGCAGTTATTGGATTCGAGTATCAGACTTGCGAAAATTTTGATGGTTTCTCAATCATTCGTTAACTTCAAACTTCCATATCTCGCGAACGGATTGACGAACTCGAGAATTTCCTATTGCATCTGAAAGCAGAAACTCGCCCGATTACAACCGTATGTGTATTTTTGCCCTAGGCCATTCCAGTTATTGGTTTCGAGTATCACACTTGCGATAATTTTGATGGTTTCTCAACCATTCCTTAACTTCACACTTACATATCTCGCGGACGGACTGACGAACTCGAGAAATTCCTGTTGCATCTGAAAGTAGAAACTCGCCCGATGTCAATGGTATGTGTACTTTTCCCGTAGGCCATTCCAGTTGTTGGTTTCGAGTATCAGACTTGCGAAAATTTAGATGGTTTCTCAACCACTCCTTAACTTCACACTTACATATCTCGCGAACGGATTGACGAACTCGAGAATTTCCTATTGCATCTGAAAGTAGAAACTCGCCCGATTACAACGGTATGTGTATTTTTCCCCTAGGCCATTGTAGTTATTGGTTTCGAGTATCAGACTTGCGAAAATTTTGATGGTTTCTAAACCATTCCTTAACTTCAAACTCCCATATCTCGCGAACGGATTGACGAACTCGAGAATTTCCTATTGCATCTGAAAGCAGAAACTCGCTCGATTACAATGGTTTGTGTATTTTTCACCTAGGCCATTGTAGTTATTGGTTTCGAGTATCAGACTTGCGAAAATTTTGATGGTTTCTCAACCATTCCTTAACTCCACACTTACATACCTCGCGAACGGATTGACGAACTCGAGAATTTCCTATTGCATCTGAAAGTAGAAACTCGCCCGATTACAACGGTATGTGTATTTTTCCCCTAGGCCATTGTAGTTATTGGTTTCGAGTATCAGACTTGCGAAAATTTTGATGGTTTCTAAACCATTCCTTAACTTCAAACTCCCATATCTCGCGAACGGATTGACGAACTCGAGAATTTCCTATTGCATCTGAAAGCAGAAACTCGCTCGATTACAAAGGTTTGTGTATTTTTCCCCTAGGCCATTGTAGTTATTGGTTTCGAGTATCACACTTGCGAAAATTTAGATGGTTTCTCAACCACTCCTTAACTTCACACTTACATATCTCGCGAACGGATTGACGAACTCGAGAATTTCCTATTGCATCTGAAAGTAGAAACTCGCCCGATTACAACGGTATGTGTATTTTTCCCCTAGGCCATTGTAGTTATTGGTTTCGAGTATCAGACTTGCGAAAATTTTGATGGTTTCTAAACCATTCCTTAACTTCAAACTCCCATATCTCGCGAACGGATTGACGAACTCGAGAATTTCCTATTGCATCTGAAAGCAGAAACTCGCTCGATTACAATGGTTTGTGTATTTTTCACCTAGGCCATTGTAGTTATTGGTTTCGAGTATCAGACTTGCGAAAATTTTGATGGTTTCTCAACCATTCCTTAACTCCACACTTACATATCTCGCGAACGGATTGACGAACTCGAGAATTTCCTATTGCATCTGAAAGTAGAAACTCGCCCGATTACAACGGTATGTGTATTTTTCCCCAAGGCCATTGTAGTTATTGGTTTCGAGTATCAGACTAGCGAAAATTTTGATGGTTTCTCAAGCATTCCTTAACTTCAAACTCCCATTTCTCGCGAACGGATTGACGAACTCGAGAAATTCCTGTTGCATCTGAAAGTAGAAACTCGCCCGATTACAACGGTATGTGCATTTTTGCCCTAGGCCATAGTAGTTATTGGATTCGAGTATCAGACTTGCGAAAATTTTGATGGTTTCTCAATCATTCCTTAACTTCAAACTTCCATATCTCGCGAACGGATTGACGAACTCGAGAATTTCCTATTGCATCTGAAAGCAGAAACTCGCTCGATTACAAAGGTTTGTGTATTTTTCCCCTAGGCCATTGTAGTTATTGGTTTCGAGTATCAGACTTGCGAAAATTTTGATGGTTTCTCAACCATTCCTGAACTCCACACTTACATATCTCGCGAACGGATTGACGAACTCGAGAATTTCCTATTGCATCTGAAAGTAGAAACTCGCCCGATTACAACGGTATGAGTATTTTTCCCCAAGGCCATTGTAGTTATTGGTTTCGAGTATCAGACTAGCGAAAATTTTGATGGTTTCTCAAGCATTCCTTAACTTCAAACTCCCATTTCTCGCGAACGGATTGACGAACTCGAGAAATTCCTGTTGCATCTGAAAGTAGAAACTCGCCCGATTACAACGGTATGTGCATTTTTGCCCTAGGCCATAGTAGTTATTGGATTCGAGTATCAGACTTGCGAAAATTTTGATGATTTCTCAATCATTCCTTAACTCCACACTTACATATCTCGCGAACGGATTGACGAACTCGAGAATTTCCTATTGCATCTGAAAGCAGAAACTCGCTCGATTACAAAGGTTTGTGTATTTTTCCCCTAGGCCATTGTAGTTATTGGTTTCGAGTATCAGACTTGCGAAAATTTTGATGGTTTCTCAACCATTCCTTAACTCCACACTTACATATCTCGCGAACGGATTGACGAACTCGAGAATTTCCTATTGCATCTGAAAGTAGAAACTCGCCCGATTACAACGGTATGTGTATTTTTCCCCAAGGCCATTGTAGTTATTGGTTTCGAGTATCAGACTAGCGAAAATTTTGATGGTTTCTCAAGCATTCCTTAACTTCAAACTCCCATTTCTCGCGAACGGATTGACGAACTCGAGAAATTCCTGTTGCATCTGAAAGTAGAAACTCGCCCGATTACAACGGTATGTGCATTTTTGCCCTAGGCCATAGTAGTTATTGGATTCGAGTATCAGACTTGCGAAAATTTTGATGGTTTCTCAATCATTCCTTAACTCCACACTTACATATCTCGCGAACGGATTGACGAACTCGAGAATTTCCTATTGCATCTGAAAGCAGAAACTCGCCCGATTACAACCGTATGTGTATTTTTGCCCTAGGCCATTCCAGTTATTGGTTTCGAGTATCACACTTGCGATAATTTTGATGGTTTCTCAACCATTCCTTAACTTCACACTTACATATCTCGCGGACGGACTGACGAACTCGAGAAATTCCTGTTGCATCTGAAAGTAGAGACTCGCCCGATTACAACGGTATGTGTATTTTTCCCCTGGGCCATAGTAGTTATTTGTTTCGAGTATCAGACTTGCGTAAATTTTGATGGTTTCTCAACCATTCCATAACCTCACACTTCCATATCTCGCGAACGGATTGACGAACTCGAGAATTTCCTATTGCATCTGAAAGCAGAAACTCGCTCGATTACAAAGGTATGTGTATTTTTCCCCTACGCCATTGTAGTTATTGGTTTCGAGTATCAGACTTGCGAAAATTTTGATGGTTTCTCAACCATTCCATAACCTCACACTTCCATATCTCGCGAACGGATTGACGAAGTCGAGAATTTCCTATTGCATCTGAAAGCAGAAACTCGCCCGATTACAACGGTATGTGTATTTTTCCCCTAGGGCATTGTAGTTATTGGTTTCGAGTATCACACTTGCGAAAATTTTGATGGTTTCTCAACCATTCCTTAACTTCAAACTCCCATATCTCGCGAACGGATTGACGAACTCGAGAAATTCCTGTTGCATTTGAAAGTAGAAACTCGCCCGATTACAACGGTATGTGTATTTTTCCCCTAGGCCATTGTAGTTATTGGTTTCGAGTATCAGACTTGCGAAAATTTTGATGATTTCTCAGCCATTCCTTAACTTCAAACTCCCATATCTCGCGAACGGATTGACGAACTCGAGAAATTCCTGTTGCATGTGGAAGTATAAACTCGCCCGATTACAACGGTATGTGTACTTTTCCCCTAGGCCATTCCAGTTATTGGTTTCGAGTATCAGACTTGCGAAAATTTTGATGGTTTCTCAACCATTCCTTAAATTCAAACTCCCATTTCTCGCGAATGGATTGACGAACTCGAGAAATTCCTGTTGCATCTGAAAGTAGAAACTCGCCCGATTACAACGGTATGTGTATTTTTCCCCTAGGCCATTGTTGTTATTGGTTTCTAGTATCAGACTTGCGTAAATTTTGATGGTTTCTCAACCATTCCATAACCTCACACTTCCATATCTCGCGAACGGATTGACGAACTCGAGAATTTCCTATTGCATCTGAAAGCAGAAACTCGCTCGATTACAAAGGTATGTGTATTTTTCCCCTACGCCATTGTAGTTATTGGTTTCGAGTATCAGACTTGCGAAAATTTTGATGGTTTCTCAACCATTCCTTAATTTCACACGTACATATCTCGCGAACGGATTGACGAAGTCGAGAATTTCCTATTGCATCTGAAAGCAGAAACTCGCCCGATTACAACGGTATGTGTATTTTTCCCCTAGGGCATTGTAGTTATTGGTTTCGAGTATCACACTTGCTAAAATTTTGATGGTTTCTCAACCATTCCTTAACTTCAAACTCCCATATCTCGCGAACGGATTGACGAACTCGAGAAATTCCTGTTGCATTTGAAAGTAGAAACTCGCCCGATTACAACGGTATGTGTATTTTTCCCCTAGGCCATTGTAGTTATTGGTTTCGAGTATCAGACTTGCGAAAATTTTGATGATTTCTCAGCCATTCCTTAACTTCAAACTCCCATATCTCGCGAACGGATTGACGAACTCGAGAAATTCCTGTTGCATGTGGAAGTATAAACTCGCCCGATTACAACGGTATGTGTATTTTTCCCCTAGGCCATTGTTGTTATTGGTTTCGTGTATCAGACTTGCGATAATTTTGATGGTTTCTCAAACGTTCCTTAACTTCACACTTACATATCTCGCGAACGGATTGACGAACTCGAGAATTTCCTATTGCATCTGAAAGTAGAAACTCGCCCGATTACAACGGTATGTGTATTTTTCCCCTAGGCCATTGTTGTTATTGGTTTCGAGTATCAGACTTGCGTAAATTTTGATGGTTTCTCAACCATTCCATAACCTCACACTTCCATATCTCGCGAACGGATTGACGAACTCGAGAATTTCCTATTGCATCTGAAAGCAGAAACTCGCTCGATTACAAAGGTATGTGTATTTTTCCCCTACGCCATTGTAGTTATTGGTTTCGAGTATCAGACTTGCGAAAATTTTGATGGTTCCTCAACCATTCCTTAATTTCACACTTACATATCTCGCGAACGGATTGACGAAGTCGAGAATTTCCTATTGCATCTGAAAGCAGAAACTCGCCCGATTACAACGGTATGTGTATTTTTCCCCTAGGGCATTGTAGTTATTGGTTTCGAGTATCACACTTGCGAAAATTTTGATGGTTTCTCAACCATTCCTTAACTTCAAACTCCCATATCTCGCGAACGGATTGACGAACTCGAGAAATTCCTGTTGCATTTGAAAGTAGAAACTCGCCCGATTACAACGGTATGTGTATTTTTCCCCTAGGCCATTGTAGTTATTGGTTTCGAGTATCAGACTTGCGAAAATTTTGATGATTTCTCAGCCATTCCTTAACTTCAAACTCCCATATCTCGCGAACGGATTGACGAACTCAAGAAATTCCTGTTGCATGTGGAAGTATAAACTCGCCCGATTACAACGGTATGTGTATTTTTCCCCTAGGCCATTGTTGTTATTGGTTTCGTGTATCAGACTTGCGAAAATTTTGATGGTTTCTCAACCATTCCTTAACTCCACACTTACATATCTCGCGAACGGATTGACGAACTCGAGAATTTCCTATTGCATCTGAAAGTAGAAACTCGCCCGATTACAACGGTATGTGTATTTTTCCCCTAGGCCATTGTAGTTATTGGTTTCGAGTATCAGACTTGCGAAAATTTTGATGGTTTCTCAACCATTCCTTAACTTCAAACTCCCATTTCTCGCGGACGGACTGACGAACTCGAGAAATTCCTGTTGCACCTGAAAGTAGAAACTCGCCCGATTACAATGGTATGTGTACTTTTCCCGTAGGCCATTCCAGTTGTTGGTTTCGAGTATCAGACTTGCGATAATTTTGATGGTTTCTCAACCATTCCTTAACTTCACACTTACATATCTCGCGAAAGGATTGACGAACTCGAGAATTTCCTATTGCATCTGATAGCCGAAACTCGCCCGGTTACAACGGTATGTGCATTTTTGCCCTAGGCCATAGTAGTTATTGGATTCGAGTATCAGACTTGCGAAAATTTTGATGGTTTCTCAATCATTCCTTAACTTCAATCTCCCATTTCTCGCAAACGGATTGACGAATTCGAGAAATTCCTGTTGCATCTGAAAGTAGAAATTCGACCGATTACAATGGTATGTGTACTTTTCCCCTAGGCCATTCCAGTTATTGGTTTCGAGTATCAGACTTGCGAAAATTTTGATGGTTTCTCAATCATTCCTTAACTTCAAACTTCCATATCTCGCGAACGGATTGACGAACTCGAGAATTTCCTATTGCATCTGAAAGCAGAAACTCGCCCGATTACAACCGTATGTGTATTTTTGCCCTAGGCCATTCCAGTTATTGGTTTCGAGTATCACACTTGCGATAATTTTGATGGTTTCTCAACCATTCCTTAACTTCACACTTACATATCTCGCGGACGGACTGACGAACTCGAGAAATTCCTGTTGCACCTGAAAGTAGAAACTCGCCCGATTACAATGGTATGTGTACTTTTCCCGTAGGCCATTCCAGTTGTTGGTTTCGAGTATCAGACTTGCGATAATTTAGATGGTTTCTCAACCACTCCTTAACTTCACACTTACATATCTCGCGAACGGATTGACGAACTCGAGAATTTCCTATTGCATCTGAAAGTAGAAACTCGCCCGATTACAACGGTATTTGTATTTTTCCCCTAGGCCATTGTAGTTATTGGTTTCGAGTATCAGACTTGCGAAAATTTTGATGGTTTCTAAACCATTCCTTAACTTCAAACTCCCATATCTCGCGAACGGATTGACGAACTCGAGAATTTCCTATTGCATCTGAAAGCAGAAACTCGCTCGATTACAAAGGTTTGTGTATTTTTCCCCTAGGCCATTGTAGTTATTGGTTTCGAGTATCAGACTTGCGAAAATTTTGATGGTTTCTCAACCATTCCTTAACTCCACACTTACATATCTCGCGAACGGATTGACGAACTCGAGAATTTCCTATTGCATCTGAAAGTAGAAACTCGCCCGATTACAACGGTATGTGTATTTTTCCCCAAGGCCATTGTAGTTATTGGTTTCGAGTATCAGACTAGCGAAAATTTTGATGGTTTCTCAAGCATTCCTTAACTTCAAACTCCCATTTCTCGCGAACGGATTGACGAACTCGAGAAATTCCTGTTGCATCTGAAAGTAGAAACTCGCCCGATTACAACGGTATGTGCATTTTTGCCCTAGGCCATAGTAGTTATTGGATTCGAGTATCAGACTTGCGAAAATTTTGATGGTTTCTCAATCATTCGTTAACTTCAAACTTCCATATCTCGCGAACGGATTGACGAACTCGAGAATTTCCTATTGCATCTGAAAGCAGAAACTCGCCCGATTACAACCGTATGTTTATTTTTGCCCTAGGCCATTCCAGTTATTGGTTTCGAGTATCACACTTGCGATAATTTTGATGGTTTCTCAACCATTCCTTAACTTCACACTTACATATCTCGCGGACGGACTGACGAACTCGAGAAATTCCTGTTGCATCTGAAAGTAGAAACTCGCCCGATTACAATGGTATGTGTACCTTTCCCGTAGGCCATTCCAGTTGTTGGTTTCGAGTATCAGACTTGCGAAAATTCAGATGGTTTCTCAACCACTCCTTAACTTCACACTTACATATCTCGCGAACGGATTGACGAACTCGAGAATTTCCTATTGCATCTGAAAGTAGAAACTCGCCCGATTACAACGGTATGTGTATTTTTCCCCTAGGCCATTGTAGTTATTGGTTTCGAGTATCAGACTTGCGAAAATTTTGATGGTTTCTAAACCATTCCTTAACTTCAAACTCCCATATCTCGCGAACGGATTGACGAACTCGAGAATTTCCTATTGCATCTGAAAGCAGAAACTCGCTCGATTACAAAGGTTTGTGTATTTTTCCCCTAGGCCATTGTAGTTATTGGTTTCGAGTATCAGACTTGCGAAAATTTTGATGGTTTCTCAACCATTCCTTAACTCCACACTTACATATCTCGCGAACGGATTGACGAACTCGAGAATTTCCTATTGCATCTGAAAGTAGAAACTCGCCCGATTACAACGGTATGTGTATTCTTCCCCAAGGCCATTGTAGTTATTGGTTTCGAGTATCAGACTAGCGAAAATTTTGATGGTTTCTCAAGCATTCCTTAACTTCAAACTCCCATTTCTCGCGAACGGATTGACGAACTCGAGAAATTCCTGTTGCATCTGAAAGTAGAAACTCGCCCGATTACAACGGTATGTGCATTTTTGCCCTAGGCCATAGTAGTTATTGGATTCGAGTATCAGACTTGCGAAAATTTTGATGGTTTCTCAATCATTCCTTAACTCCACACTTACATATCTCGCGAACGGATTGACGAACTCGAGAATTTCCTATTGCATCTGAAAGCAGAAACTCGCCCGATTACAACCGTATGTGTATTTTTGCCCTAGGCCATTCCAGTTATTGGTTTCGAGTATCAAACTTGCGATAATTTTGATGGTTTCTCAACCATTCCTTAACTTCACACTTACATATCTCGCGGACGGACTGACGAACTCGAGAAATTCCTGTTGCATCTGAAAGTAGAAACTCGCCCGATTACAATGGTATGTGTACTTTTCCCGTAGGCCATTCCAGTTGTTGGTTTCGAGTATCAGACTTGCGAAAATTTAGATGGTTTCTCAACCACTCCTTAACTTCACACTTACATATCTCGCGAACGGATTGACGAACTCGAGAATTTCCTATTGCATCTGAAAGTAGAGACTCGCCCGATTACAACGGTATGTGTATTTTTCCCCTGGGCCATAGTAGTTATTTGTTTCGAGTATCAGACTTGCGAAAATTTTGATGGTTTCTCAACCATTCCTTAACTTCAAACTCCCATATCTCGCGAACGGATTGACGAACTCGAGAAATTCCTGTTGCATTTGAAAGTAGAAACTCGCCCGATTACAACGCTATGTGTATTTTTCCCCTAGGCCATTGTAGTTATTGGTTTCGAGTATCAGACTTGCGAAAATTTTGATGGTTTCTCAACCATTCCTTAACTTCAAACTCCCATTTCTCGCGGACGGACTGACGAACTCGAGAAATTCCTGTTGCATCTGAAAGTAGAAACTCGCCCGATTACAACAGTATGTGTATTTTTCCCCTAGGCCATTGTAGTTATTGGTTTCGAGTATCAGACTTGCGAAAATTTTGATGGTTTCTAAACCATTCCTTAACTTCAAACTCCCATATCTCGCGAACGGATTGACGAACTCGAGAATTTCCTATTGCATCTGAAAGCAGAAACTCGCTCGATTACAAAGGTTTGTGTATTTTTCCCCTAGGCCATTGTAGTTATTGGTTTCGAGTATCAGACTTGCGAAAATTTTGATGGTTTCTCAACCATTCCTTAACTTCACACTTACATATCTCGCGAACGGATTGACGAAGTCGAGAATTTCCTATTGCATCTGAAAGCAGAAACTCGCCCGATTACAACGGTATGTGTATTTTTTCCCTAGGGCATTGTAGTTATTGGTTTCGAGTATCACACTTGCGAAAATTTTGATGGTTTCTCAACCAGTCCTTAACTTCAAACTCCCATATCTCGCGAACGGATTGACGAACTCGAGAAATTCCTGTTGCATCGGGAAGTATAAACTCGCCCGATTACAACGGTATGTGTATTTTTCCCCTAGGCCATTGTAGTTATTGGTTTCGTGTATCAGACTTGCGAAAATTTTGATGATTTCTCAGCCATTCCTTAACTTCAAACTCCCATATCTCGCGAACGGAATGACGAACTCGAGAAATTCCTGTTGCATGTGGAAGTATAAACTCGCCCGATTACAACGGTATGTGTATTTTTCCCCTAGGCCATTGTAGTTATTGGTTTCGTGTATCAGACTTGCGAAAATTTTGATGGTTTCTCAACCATTCCTTAACTTCAAACTCCCATATCTCGCGAACGGATAGACGAACTCGAGAAATTCCTGTTGCATCTGAAAGTAGAAACTCGCCCGATTACAACGGTATGTGTATTTTTCCCCTAGGCCATTGTAGTTATTGGTTCCGAGTATCAGACTTGCGAAAATTTTGATGGTTTCTCAACCATACCTTAACTTCAAACTCCCATTTCTCGCGGACGGACTGACGAACTCGAGAAATTCCTGTTGCATCTGAAAGTAGAAACTCGCCCGATTACAATGGTATGTGTACTTTTCCCGTAGGCCATTCCAGTTGTTGGTTTCGAGTATCAGACTTGCGATAATTTTGATGGTTTCTCAAACATTCCTTAACTTCACACATACATATCTCGCGAACGGATTGACGAACTCGCGAATTTCCTATTGCATCTGAAAGCAGAAACTCGCCCGGTTACAACGGTATGTGCATTGTTGCCCTAGGCCATAGTAGTTATTTGTTTCGAGTATCAGACTTGCGAAAATTTTGATGGTTTCTCAAGCATTCCTTAACCTCAAACTCCCATATCTCGCGAACGGATAGACGCACTCGAGAAATTCCTGTTGTATGTGAAAGTAGAAACTCGCACGTGTACAACGGTATGTGTATTTCTCCCCTAGGGCATTGTAGTTATTGGTTTCGAGTATCACACTTGCGAAAATTTTGATGGTTTCTCAACCATTCCTTAACTTCAAACTCCCATATCTCGCGAACGGATTGACGAACTCGAGAAATTCCTGTTGCATGTGGAAGTATAAACACGCCCGATTACAACGGTATGTGTACTTTTCCCCTAGGCCATTCCAGTTATTGGTTTCGAGTATCAGACTTGCGAAAATTTTGATGGTTTCTCAACCATTCCTTAACTTCAAACTCCCATTTCTCGCGAATGGATTGACGAACTCGAGAAATTCCTATTGCATCTGAAAGCAGAAACTTGCTCGATTACAAAGGTATGTGTATTTTTCCCCTACGCCATTGTAGTTATTGGTTTCGAGTATCAGACTTGCGAAAATTTTGATGGTTTCTCAACCATTCCTTAATTTCACACTTACATATCTCGCGAACGGATTGACAAAGTCGAGAATTTCCTATTGCATCTGAAAGCAGAAACTCGCCCGATTACAACGGTATGTGTATTTTTCCCCTAGGGCATTGTAGTTATTGGTTTCGAGTATCACACTTGCGAAAATTTTGATGGTTTCTCAACCATTCCTTAACTTCAAACTCCCATATCTCGCGAACGGATTGACGAACTCGAGAAATTCCTGTTGCATTTGAAAGTAGAAACTCGCCCGATTACAACGGTATGTGTATTTTTCCCCTAGGCCATTGTAGTTATTGGTTTCGAGTCAGACTTGCGAAAATTTTGATGATTTCTCAGCCATTCCTTAACTTCAAACTCCCATATCTCGCGAACGGTTTGACGAACTCGAGAAATTCCTGTTGCATGTGGAAGTATAAACTCGCCCGATTACAACGGTATGTGTATTTTTCCCCTAGGCCATTGTAGTTATTGGTTTCGTGTATCAGACTTGCGAAAATTTTGATGGTTTCTCAACCATTCCTTAACTCCACACTTACATATCTCCCGAACGGATTGACGAACTCGAGAATTTCCTATTGCATCTGAAAGTAGAAACTCGCCCGATTACAACGGTATGTGTATTTTTCCCCTAGGCCATTGTAGTTATTGGTTTCGAGTATCAGACTTGCGAAAATTTTGATGGTTTCTCAACCATTCCTTAACTTCAAACTCCCATTTCTCGCGGACGGACTGACGAACTCGAGAAATTCCTGTTGCATCTGAAAGTAGAAACTCGCCCGATTACAATGGTATGTGTACTTTTCCCCTAGGCCACTCCAGTTATTGGTTTCGAGTATCAGACTTGCGATAATTTTGATGGTTTCTCAACCATTCCTTAACTTCACACTTACATATCTCGCGAACGGATTGACGAACTCGAGAATTTCCTATTGCAACTGAAAGCAGAAACTCGCACCGATTATAAAGGTATGTGTATTTTTCCCCTGGGCCATAGTAGTTATTTGTTTCGAGTATCAGACTTGCGAAAATTTTGATGGTTTCTCAAGCATTCCTTAACTTCAAACTCCCATATCTCGCGAACGGATTGACGAACTCGAGAAATTCCTGTTGCATCTGAAAGTAGAAACTCGCCCGATTACAACGGTATGTGTATTTTTCCCCTAGGCCATTGTAGTTATTGGTTTCGAGTCAGACTTGCGAAATTTTGATGGTTTCTCAATCATTCTTTAACTTCAAACATCCATATCTCGCGAACGGATTGACGAACTCGAGAATTTCCTATTGCATCTGAAAGCAGAAACTCGCCCGATTAAAACGGTATGTGTATTTTTGCCCAAGGCCATAATAGTTATAGGATTCGAGTTTCAGACTTGCGAAAATTTTGATGATTTCTCAGCCATACCTTAACTTCAAACTCCCATATCTCGCGAACGCATTGACGAACTCGAGATATTCCTGTTGTATCTGAAAGTAGAAACCCGCCCGATTACAATGGTGTGTGTACTTTTCCCCTAGGCCATTCCAGTTATTGGTTTCGAGTATTATACCAGCGAAAATTTTGATGGTTTCTCAACCATTCCTTAACTTCAAACTCCCATTTCTCGCGAACGGATTGACGAACTCGAGAAGTTCCTGTTGCATCTGAAAGTAGAAACTCGCCCGATTACAATGGTTTGTGTACTTTTCCCGTAGGCCATTCCAGTTGTTGGTTTCGAGTATCAGACTTGCGATAATTTAGATGGTTTCTCAACCACTCCTTAACTTCACACTTACATATCTCGCGAACGGATTGACGAACTCGAGAATTTCCTATTGCATCTGAAAGCAGAAACTCGCCCGGTTACAACGGTATGTGCATTTTTGCCCTAGGACATACTAGTTATTGGATTCGAGTATCAGACTTGCGAAAATTTTGATGATTTCTCAGCCATACCTTAACTTCAAACTCCCATATCTCGCGAACGCATTGACGAACTCGAGATATTCCTGTTGTATCTGAAAGTAGAAACCCGCCCGATTACAATGGTGTGTGTACTTTTCCCCTAGGCCATTCCAGTTATTGGTTTCGAGTATTATACCAGCGAAAATTTTGATGGTTTCTCAACCATTCCTTAACTTCAAACTCCCATTTCTCGCGAACGGATTGACGAACTCGAGAAATTCCTGTTGCATGTGGAAGTATAAACTCGCCCGATTACAACGGTATGTGTACTTTTCCCCTAGGCCATTCCAGTTATTGGTTTCGAGTATCAGACTTGCGAAAATTTTGATGGTTTCTCAACCATTCCTTAAATTCAAACTCCCATTTCTCGCGAATGGATTGACGAACTCGAGAAATTCCTATTGCATCTGAAAGCAGAAACTCGCTCGATTACAAAGGTATGTGTATTTTTCCCCTACGCCATTGTAGTTATTGGTTTCGAGTATCAGACTTGCGAAAATTTTGACGGTTTCTCAACCATTCCTTAATTTCACACTTACATATCTCGCGAACGGATTGACGAAGTCGAGAACTTCCTATTGCATCTGAAAGCAGAAACATGCGCGATTACAACGGTATGTGTATTTCTCCCCTAGGGCATTGTAGTTATTGGTTTCGAGTATCACACTTGCGAAAATTTTGATGGTTTCTCAACCATTCCTTAACTTCAAACTCCCATATCTCGCGAACGGATTGACGAACTCGAGAAATTCCTGTTGCATGTGGAAGTATAAACTCGCCCGATTACAACGGTATGTGTACTTTTCCCCTAGGCCATTCCAGTTATTGGTTTCGTGTATCAGACTTGCGATAATTTTGATGGTTTCTCAAACATTCCTTAACTTCACACTTACATATCTAGCGAACGGATTGACGAACTCGAGAATTTCCTATTGCATCTGAAAGCAGAAACTCGCCCGGTTACAACGGTATGTGCATTTTTGCCCTAGGCCATAGTAGTTATTTGTTTCGAGTATCAGACTTGCGAAAATTTTGATGGTTTCTCAAGCATTCCCTAACTTCAAACTCCCATTTCTCGCGAACGGATTGACGAACTCGAGAAATTCCTGTTGCATCTGAAAGTAGAAACTCGCCCGATTACAATGGTATGTGTACTTTTCCCCTAGGCCACTCCAGTTATTGGCTTCGAGTATCAGACTTGCGATAATTTTGATGTTTTCTCAACCATTCCTTAACTTCACACTTACATATCTCGCGAAAGGATTGACGAACTCGAGAATTTCCTATTGCACCTGATAGCCGAATCTCGCCCGGTTACAACGGTATGTGCATTTTTGCCCTAGGCCATAGTAGTTATTGGATTCGAGTATCAGACTTGCGAAAATTTTGATGGTTTCTCAATCATTCCTTAACTTCAAACTCCCATTTCTCGCGAACGGATTGACGAATTCGAGAAGTTCCTGTTGCATCTGAAAGTAGAAATTCGACCGATTACAATGGTATGTGTACTTTTCCCCTAGGCCATTCCAGTTATTGGTTTCGAGTATCAGACTTGCGAAAATTTTGATGGTTTCTCAACCATTCCTTAACTCCACACTTACATATCTGCGAACGGACTGACGAACTCGAGAATTTCCTATTGCATCTGAAAGTAGAAACTCGCCCGATTACAACGGTATGTGTATTTTTCCCCTAGGGCATTGTAGTTATTGGTTTCGAGTATCACACTTGCGAAAATTTTGATGGTTTCTCAACCATTCCTTAACTTCAAACTCCCATATCTCGCGAACGGATTGACGAACTCGAGAAATTCCTGTTGCATTTGAAAGTAGAAACTCGCCCGATTACAACGGTATGTGTATTTTTCCCCTAGGCCATTGTAGTTATTGGTTTCGTGTATCAGACTTGCGAAAATTTTAATGATTACTCAGCCATTCCTTAACTTCAAACTCCAATATCTCGCGAACGGATTGACGAACTCGAGAAATTCCTGTTGCATGTGGAAGTATAAACTCGCCCGATTACAACGGTATGTGTATTTTTCCCCTAGGCCATTGTAGTTATTGGTTTCGTGTATCAGACGTGCGAAAATTTTGATGGTTTCTCAACCATTCCTTAACTCCACACTTACATATCTGCGAACGGACTGACGAACTCGAGAATTTCCTATTGCATCTGAAAGTAGAAACTCGCCCGATTACAACGGTATGTGTATTTTTCCCCAAGGCCATTGTAGTTGTTGGTTTCGAGTATCAGACTAGCGAAAATTTTGATGGTTTCTCAACCATTCCTTAACTTCAAACTCCCATTTCTCGCGAACGGATTGACGAACTCGAGAAATTCCTGTTGCATCTGAAAGTAGAAACTCGCCCGATTACAACGGTATGTGCATTTTTGCCCTAGGCCATAGTAGTTATTGGATTCGAGTATCAGACTTGCGAAAATTTTGATGGTTTCTCAATCATTCCTTAACTTCAAACTTCCATATCTCGCGAACGGATTGACGAACTCGGGAATTTCCTATTGCATCTGAAAGCAGAAACTCGCCCGATTACCACCGTATGTGTATTTTTGCCCTAGGCCATTCCAGTTATTGGTTTCGAGTATCACACTTGCGATAATTTTGATGGTTTCTCAACCATTCCTTAACTTCACACTTACATATCTCGCGGACGGACTGACGAACTCGAGAAATTCCTGTTGCATCTGAAAGTAGAAACTCGCCCGATTACAATGGTATGTGTACTTTTCCCGTAGGCCATTCCAGTTGTTGGTTTCGAGTATCAGACTTGCGAAAATTTTGGTGGTTTCTCAACCATTCCTTAACTTCAAACTCCCATATCTCGCGAACGGATTGACGAACTCGAGAAATTCCTGTTGCATTTGAAAGTAGAAATTCGCCCGATTACAACGGTATGTGTATTTTTCCCCTAGGCCATTGTAGTTATTGGTTTCGAGTATCAGACTTGCGAAAATTTTGATGGTTTCTCAACCATTCCTTAACTTCAAACTCCCATTTCTCGC
Source organism: Ptiloglossa arizonensis (assembly GCF_051014685.1). Lineage (NCBI taxonomy): Eukaryota > Metazoa > Arthropoda > Insecta > Hymenoptera > Colletidae > Ptiloglossa > Ptiloglossa arizonensis. The sequence goes on from NW_027478516.1 coordinate 182,662, forward strand.
GGACGGACTGACGAACTCGAGAAATTCCTGTTGCATCTGAAAGTAGAAACTCGCCCGATTACAACGGTATGTGTATTTTTCCCCTAGGCCATTGTAGATATTGGTTTCGAGTATCAGATTTGCGAAAATTTTGATGGTTTCTAAACCATTCCTTAACTTCAAACTCCCATATCTCGCGAACGGATTGACGAACTCGAGAATTTCCTATTGCATCTGAAAGCAGAAACTCGCTTGATTACAAAGGTTTGTGTATTTTTCCCCTACGCCATTGTAGTTATTGGTTTCGAGTATCAGACTTGCGAAAATTTTGATGGTTTCTCAACCATTCCTTAACTCCACACTTACATATCTCGCGAACGGATTGCCGAACTCGAGATTTTCCTATTGCATCTGAAAGCAGAAACTCGCCCGATTACAACGGTATATGCATTTTTGTCCTAGGCCATAGTAGTTATTGGTTTCGAGTATCAGACTTGCGAAAATTTTGATGGTTTCTCAAGCATTCCTTAACTTCAAACTCCCATATCTCGCGAACGGATTGACGAACTCGAGAAATTCCTGTTGCATCTGAAAGTAGAAACTCGCCCGATTACAACGGTATGTGTATTTTTCCCCTAGGCCATTGTAGTTATTGGTTTCGAGTATCAGACTTGCGAAAATTTTGATGATTTCTCAGCCATTCCTTAACTTCAAACTCCCATATCTCGCGAACGGAATGACGAACTCGAGAAATTCCTGTTGCATGTGGAAGTATAAACTCGCCCGATTACAACGGTATGTGTATTTTTCCCCTAGGCCATTGTAGTTATTGGTTTCGTGTATCAGACTTGCGAAAATTTTGATGGTTTCTCAACCATTCCTTAACTTCAAACTCCCATATTTCGCGAACGGATAGACGAACTCGAGAAATTCCTGTTGCATCTGAAAGTAGAAACTCGCCCGATTACAACGGTATGTGTATTTTTCCCCTAGGCCATTGTAGTTATTGGTTTCGAGTATCAGACTTGCGAAAATTTTGATGGTTTCTCAACCATTCCTTAACTTCAAACTCCCATTTCTCGCGGACGGACTGACGAACTCGAGAAATTCCTGTTGCATCTGAAAGTAGAAACTCGCCCGATTACAATGGTATGTGTACTTTTCCCGTAGGCCATTCCAGTTGTTGGTTTCGAGTATCAGACTTGCGATAATTTTGATGGTTCCTCAAACATTCCTTAACTTCACACTTACATATCTCGCGAACGGATTGACGAACTCGAGAATTTCCTATTGCATTTGAAAGTAGAAACTCGCCCGATTACAACGGTATGTGTATTTTTCCCCTACGCCATTGTAGTTATTGGTTTCGAGTATCAGACTTGCGAAAATTTTGATGGTTTCTCAACCATTCCTTAACTTCAAACTTCCATATCTCGCGAACGGATAGACGAAATCGAGAATTTCCTATTGCATCTGAAAGCAGAAACTCGCCCGATTACAACGGTATGTGTACTTTTCCCGTAGGCCATTCCAGTTGTTGGTTTCGAGTATCAGACTTGCGATAATTTTGATGGTTCCTCAAACATTCCTTAACTTCACACTTACATATCTCGCGAACGGATTGACGAACTCGAGAATTTCCTATTGCATTTGAAAGTAGAAACTCGCCCGATTACAACGGTATGTGTATTTTTCCCCTACGCCATTGTAGTTATTGGTTTCGAGTATCAGACTTGCGAAAATTTTGATGGTTTCTCAACCATTCCTTAACTTCAAACTTCCATATCTCGCGAACGGATAGACGAAATCGAGAATTTCCTATTGCATCTGAAAGCAGAAACTCGCCCGATTACAACGGTATGTGTATTTTTCCCCTAGGCCATTGTAGTTATTGGTTTCGTGTATCAGACGTGCGAAAATTTTGATGGTTTCTCAACCATTCCTTAACTCCACACTTACATATCTGCGAACGGACTGACGAACTCGAGAATTTCCTATTGCATCTGAAAGTAGAAACTCGCCCGATTACAACGGTATGTGTATTTTTCCCCAAGGCCATTGTAGTTGTTGGTTTCGAGTATCAGACTAGCGAAAATTTTGATGGTTTCTCAACCATTCCTTAACTTCAAACTCCCATTTCTCGCGAACGGATTGACGAACTCGAGAAATTCCTGTTGCATCTGAAAGTAGAAACTCGCCCGATTACAACGGTATGTGCATTTTTGCCCTAGGCCATAGTAGTTATTGGATTCGAGTATCAGACTTGCGAAAATTTTGATGGTTTCTCAATCATTCCTTAACTTCAAACTTCCATATCTCGCGAACGGATTGACGAACTCGGGAATTTCCTATTGCATCTGAAAGCAGAAACTCGCCCGATTACCACCGTATGTGTATTTTTGCCCTAGGCCATTCCAGTTATTGGTTTCGAGTATCACACTTGCGATAATTTTGATGGTTTCTCAACCATTCCTTAACTTCACACTTACATATCTCGCGGACGGACTGACGAACTCGAGAAATTCCTGTTGCATCTGAAAGTAGAAACTCGCCCGATTACAATGGTATGTGTACTTTTCCCGTAGGCCATTCCAGTTGTTGGTTTCGAGTATCAGACTTGCGAAAATTTTGGTGGTTTCTCAACCATTCCTTAACTTCAAACTCCCATATCTCGCGAACGGATTGACGAACTCGAGAAATTCCCGTTGCATTTGAAAGTAGAAACTCGCCCGATTACAACGGTATGTGTATTTTTCCCCTAGGCCATTGTAGTTATTGGTTTCGAGTATCAGACTTGCGAAAATTTTGATGGTTTCTCAACCATTCCTTAACTTCAAACTCCCATTTCTCGCGGACGGACTGACGAACTCGAGAAATTCCTGTTGCATCTGAAAGTAGAAACTCGCCCGATTACAACGGTATGTGTATTTTTCCCCTAGGCCATTGTAGATATTGGTTTCGAGTATCAGATTTGCGAAAATTTTGATGGTTTCTAAACCATTCCTTAACTTCAAACTCCCATATCTCGCGAACGGATTGACGAACTCGAGAATTTCCTATTGCATCTGAAAGCAGAAACTCGCTTGATTACAAAGGTTTGTGTATTTTTCCCCTACGCCATTGTAGTTATTGGTTTCGAGTATCAGACTTGCGAAAATTTTGATGGTTTCTCAACCATTCCTTAACTCCACAATTACATATCTCGCGAACGGATTGCCGAACTCGAGAATTTCCTATTGCATCTGAAAGCAGAAACTCGCCCGATTACAACGGTATATGCATTTTTGTCCTAGGCCATAGTAGTTATTGGTTTCGAGTATCAGACTTGCGAAAATTTTGATGGTTTCTCAAGCATTCCTTAACTTCAAACTCCCATATCTCGCGAACGGATTGACGAACTCGAGAAATTCCTGTTGCATCTGAAAGTAGAAACTCGCCCGATTACAACGGTATGTGTATTTTTCCCCTAGGCCATTGTAGTTATTGGTTTCGAGTATCAGACTTGCGAAAATTTTGATGATTTCTCAGCCATTCCTTAACTTCAAACTCCCATATCTCGCGAACGGAATGACGAACTCGAGAAATTCCTGTTGCATGTGGAAGTATAAACTCGCCCGATTACAACGGTATGTGTATTTTTCCCCTAGGCCATTGTAGTTATTGGTTTCGTGTATCAGACTTGCGAAAATTTTGATGGTTTCTCAACCATTCCTTAACTTCAAACTCCCATATTTCGCGAACGGATAGACGAACTCGAGAAATTCCTGTTGCATCTGAAAGTAGAAACTCGCCCGATTACAACGGTATGTGTATTTTTCCCCTAGGCCATTGTAGTTATTGGTTTCGAGTGTCAGACTTGCGAAAATTTTGATGGTTTCTCAACCATTCCTTAACTTCAAACTCCCATTTCTCGCGGACGGACTGACGAACTCGAGAAATTCCTGTTGCATCTGAAAGTAGAAACTCGCCCGATTACAATGGTATGTGTACTTTTCCCGTAGGCCATTCCAGTTGTTGGTTTCGAGTATCAGACTTGCGATAATTTTGATGGTTCCTCAAACATTCCTTAACTTCACACTTACATATCTCGCGAACGGATTGACGAACTCGAGAATTTCCTATTGCATTTGAAAGTAGAAACTCGCCCGATTACAACGGTATGTGTATTTTTCCCCTACGCCATTGTAGTTATTGGTTTCGAGTATCAGACTTGCGAAAATTTTGATGGTTTCTCAACCATTCCTTAACTTCAAACTTCCATATCTCGCGAACGGATAGACGAAATCGAGAATTTCCTATTGCATCTGAAAGCAGAAACTCGCCCGATTACAACGGTATGTGTATTTTTCCCCTAGGCCATTGTAGTTATTGGTTTCGAGTATCAGACTTGCGAAAATTTTGATGGTTTCTAAACCATTCCTTAACTTCAAACTCCCATATCTCGCGAACGGATTGACGAACTCGAGAATTTCCTATTGCATCTGAAAGCAGAAACTCGCTCGATTACAAAGGTTTGTGTATTTTTCCCCTAGGCCATTGTAGCTATTGGTTTCGAGTATCAGACTTGCGAAAATTTTGATGGTTTCTCAAGCATTCCTTAACTCCACACTTACATATCTCGCGAACGGATTGCCGAACTCGAGAATTTCCTATTGCATCTGAAAGCAGAAACTCGCCCGATTACAACGGTATATGCATTTTTGTCCTAGGCCATAGTAGTTATTGGTTTCGAGTATCAGACTTGCGAAAATTTTGATGGTTTCTCAAGCATTCCTTAACTTCAAACTCCCATATCTCGCGAACGGATTGACGAACTCGAGAAATTCCTGTTGCATCTGAAAGTAGAAACTGGCCCGATTACAACGGTATGTGTATTTTTCCCCTAGGCCATTGTAGTTATTGGTTTCGAGTATCAGACTTGTGAAAATTTTGATGATTTCTCAGCCATTCCTTAACTTCAAACTCCCATATCTCGCGAACGGAATGACGAACTCGAGAAATTCCTGTTGCATGTGGAAGTATAAACTCGCCCGATTACAACGGTATGTGTATTTTTCCCCTAGGCCATTGTAGTTATTGGTTTCGTGTATCAGACTTGCGAAAATTTTGATGGTTTCTCAACCATTCCTTAACTTCAAACTCCCATATCTCGCGAACGGATAGACGAACTCGAGAAATTCCTGTTGCATCTGAAAGTAGAAACTCGCCCGATTACAACGGTATGTGTATTTTTCCCCTAGGCCATTGTAGTTATTGGTTTCGAGTATCAGACTTGTGAAAATTTTGATGATTTCTCAGCCATTCCTTAACTTCAAACTCCCATATCTCGCGAACGGAATGACGAACTCGAGAAATTCCTGTTGCATGTGGAAGTATAAACTCGCCCGATTACAACGGTATGTGTATTTTTCCCCTAGGCCATTGTAGTTATTGGTTTCGTGTATCAGACTTGCGAAAATTTTGATGGTTTCTCAACCATTCCTTAACTTCAAACTCCCATATCTCGCGAACGGATAGACGAACTCGAGAAATTCCTGTTGCATCTGAAAGTAGAAACTCGCCCGATTACAACGGTATGTGTATTTTTCCCCTAGGCCATTGTAGTTATTGGTTTCGTGTATCAGACTTGCGAAAATTTTGATGGTTTCTCAACCATTCCTTAACTTCAAACTCCCATTTCTCGCGGACGGACTGACGAACTCGAGAAATTCCTGTTGCATCTGAAAGTAGAAACTCGCCCGGTTACAATGGTATGTGTACTTTTCCCGTAGGCCATTCCAGTTGTTGGTTTCGAGTATCAGACTTGCGATAATTTTGATGGTTTCTCAAACATTCCTTAACTTCACACTTACATATCTCGCGAACGGATTGACGAACTCGAGAATTTCCTATTGCATCTGAAAGCAGAAACTCGCCCGGTTACAACGGTATGTGCATTTTTGCCCTAGGCCATAGTAGTTATTTGTTTCGAGTATCAGACTTGCGAAAATTTTGATGGTTTCTCAAGCATTCCTTAACTTCAAACTCCCATATCTCGCGAACGGATTGACGAACTCGAGAAATTCCTGTTGCATCTGAAAGTAGTAACTCGCCCGATTACAACGGTATGTGTATTTTTCCCCTAGGCCATTGTAGTTATTGGTTTCGAGTATCAGACTTGCGAAAATTTTGATGATTTCTCAGCCATTCCTTAACTTCAAACTCCCATATCTCGCGAACGGATTGACGAACTCGAGAAATTCCTGTTGCATGTGGAAATATAAACTCGCCCGATTACAACGGTATGTGTACTTTTCCCCTAGGCCATTCCAGTTATTGGTTTCGAGTATCAGACTTGCGAAAATTTTGATGGTTTCTCAACCATTCCTTAACTTCAAACTCCCATTTCTCGCGAATGGATTGACGAACTCGAGAAATTCCTATTGCATCTGAAAGCAGAAACTCGCTCGATTACAAAGGTATGTGTATTTTTCCCCTAGGCCATTGTAGTTATTGGTTTCGAGTATCAGACTTGTGAAAATTTTGATGATTTCTCAGCCATTCCTTAACTTCAAACTCCCATATCTCGCGAACGGAATGACGAACTCGAGAAATTCCTGTTGCATGTGGAAGTATAAACTCGCCCGATTACAACGGTATGTGTATTTTTCCCCTAGGCCATTGTAGTTATTGGTTTCGTGTATCAGACTTGCGAAAATTTTGATGGTTTCTCAACCATTCCTTAACTTCAAACTCCCATATCTCGCGAACGGATAGACGAACTCGAGAAATTCCTGTTGCATCTGAAAGTAGAAACTCGCCCGATTACAACGGTATGTGTATTTTTCCCCTAGGCCATTGTAGTTATTGGTTTCGAGTATCAGACTTGCGAAAATTTTGATGGTTTCTCAACCATTCCTTAACTTCAAACTCCCATTTCTCGCGGACGGACTGACGAACTCGAGAATTTCCTATTGCATCTGAAAGCAGAAACTCGCCCGATTACAACGGTATATGCATTTTTGTCCTAGGCCATAGTAGTTATTGGTTTCGAGTATCAGACTTGCGAAAATTTTGATGGTTTCTCAAGCATTCCTTAACTTCAAACTCCCATATCTCGCGAACGGATTGACGAACTCGAGAAATTCCTGTTGCATCTGAAAGTAGAAACTGGCCCGATTACAACGGTATGTGTATTTTTCCCCTAGGCCATTGTAGTTATTGGTTTCGAGTATCAGACTTGTGAAAATTTTGATGATTTCTCAGCCATTCCTTAACTTCAAACTCCCATATCTCGCGAACGGAATGACGAACTCGAGAAATTCCTGTTGCATGTGGAAGTATAAACTCGCCCGATTACAACGGTATGTGTATTTTTCCCCTAGGCCATTGTAGTTATTGGTTTCGTGTATCAGACTTGCGAAAATTTTGATGGTTTCTCAACCATTCCTTAACTTCAAACTCCCATATCTCGCGAACGGATAGACGAACTCGAGAAATTCCTGTTGCATCTGAAAGTAGAAACTCGCCCGATTACAAAGGTATGTGTATTTTTCCCCTAGGCCATTGTAGTTATTGGTTTCGTGTATCAGACTTGCGAAAATTTTGATGGTTTCTCAACCATTCCTTAACTTCAAACTCCCATTTCTCGCGGACGGACTGACGAACTCGAGAAATTCCTGTTGCATCTGAAAGTAGAAACTCGCCCGGTTACAATGGTATGTGTACTTTTCCCGTAGGCCATTCCAGTTGTTGGTTTCGAGTATCAGACTTGCGATAATTTTGATGGTTTCTCAAACATTCCTTAACTTCACACTTACATATCTCGCGAACGGATTGACGAACTCGAGAATTTCCTATTGCATCTGAAAGCAGAAACTCGCCCGGTTACAACGGTATGTGCATTTTTGCCCTAGGCCATAGTAGTTATTTGTTTCGAGTATCAGACTTGCGAAAATTTTGATGGTTTCTCAAGCATTCCTTAACTTCAAACTCCCATATCTCGCGAACGGATTGACGAACTCGAGAAATTCCTGTTGCATCTGAAAGTAGTAACTCGCCCGATTACAACGGTATGTGTATTTTTCCCCTAGGCCATTGTAGTTATTGGTTTCGAGTATCAGACTTGCGAAAATTTTGATGATTTCTCAGCCATTCCTTAACTTCAAACTCCCATATCTCGCGAACGGATTGACGAACTCGAGAAATTCCTGTTGCATGTGGAAATATAAACTCGCCCGATTACAACGGTATGTGTACTTTTCCCCTAGGCCATTCCAGTTATTGGTTTCGAGTATCAGACTTGCGAAAATTTTGATGGTTTCTCAACCATTCCTTAACTTCAAACTCCCATTTCTCGCGAATGGATTGACGAACTCGAGAAATTCCTATTGCATCTGAAAGCAGAAACTCGCTCGATTACAAAGGTATGTGTATTTTTCCCCTACGCCACTGTAGTTATTGGTTTCGAGTATCAGACTTGCGAAAATTTTGATGGTTTCTCAACCATTCCTTAATTTCACACTTACATATCTCGCGAACGGATTGACGAAGTCGAGAATTTCCTATTGCATCTGAAAGCAGAAACTCGCCCGATTACAACGGTATGTGTATTTTTCCCCTAGGGCATTGTAGTTATTGGTTTCGAGTATCACACTTGCGAAAATTTTAATGGTTCCTCAACCATTCCTTAACTTCAAACTCCCATATCTCGCGAACGGATTGACGAACTCGAGAAATTCCTGTTGCATTTGAAAGTAGAAACTCGCCCGATTACAACGGTATGCGTATTTTTCCCCTAGGCCATTGTAGTTATTGGTTTCGAGTCAGACTTGCGAAAATTTTGATGATTTCTCAGCCATTCCTTAACTTCAAACTCCCATTTCTCGCGAACGGATTGACGAACTCGAGAAATTCCTGTTGCATGTGGAAGTATAAACTCGCCCGATTACAACGGTATGTGTATTTTTCCCCTAGGCCATTGTAGTTATTGGTTTCGTGTATCAGACTTGCGAAAATTTTGATGGTTTCTCAACCATTCCTTAACTCCACACTCACATATCTCCCGAACGGATTGACGAACTCGAGAATTTCCTATTGCATCTGAAAGCAGAAACTCGCTCGATTACAAAGGTATGTGTATTTTTCCGCTAGGCCATTGTAGTTATTGGTTTCGAGTATCAGACTTGCGAAAATTTTGATGGTTTCTCAACCATTCCTTAACTTCAAACTCCCATATCTCGCGAACGGATTGACGATCTCCAGAAATTTCTGTTGCATCTGAAAGTTCAAACTCGCCCGATTACAACGGTATGTGTATTTTTCCCCTAGGCCATTGTAGTTATTGGTATCGTGTATCAGACTTGCGAAAATTTTGATGGTTTCTCAACCATTCCTTAACTTCACACTTACATATCTCGCGAACGGATTGACGAAGTCGAGAATTTCCTATTGCATCTGAAAGCAGAAACTCGCCCGATTACAACGGTATGTGTATTTTTCCCCTAGGGCATTGTATTATAGTTATTGGTTTCGAGTATCACACTTGCGAAAATTTTGATGGTTTCTCAACCATTCCTTAACTTCAAACTCCCATATCTCGCGAACGGATTGACGAACTCGAGAAATTCCTATTGCATGTGGAAGTATAAACTCGCCCGATTACAACGGTATGTGTATTTTTCCCCTAGGCCATTGTAGTTATTGGTTTCGAGTCAGACTTGCGAAAATTTTGATGATTTCTCAGCCATTCCTTAACTTCAAACTCCCATTTCTCGCGAACGGATTGACGAACTCGAGAAATTCCTGTTGCATGTGGAAGTATAAACTCGCCCGATTACAACGGTATGTGTATTTTTCCCCTAGGCCATTGTAGTTATTGGTTTCGTGTATCAGACTTGCGAAAATTTTGATGGTTTCTCAACCATTCCTTAACTCCACACTCACATATCTCCCGAACGGATTGACGAACTCGAGAAATTCCTGTTGCATTTGAAAGTAGAAACTCGCCCGATTACAACGGTATGTGTATTTTTCCCCTAGGCCATTGTAGTTATTGGTTTCGAGTATCAGACTTGCGAAAATTTTAATGATTACTCAGCCATTCCTTAACTTCAAACTCCCATATCTCGCGAACGGATTGACGAACTCGAGAAATTCCTATTGCATGTGGAAGTATAAACTCGCCCGATTACAACGGTATGTGTATTTTTCCCCTAGGCCATTGTAGTTATTGGTTTCGAGTATCAGACTAGCGAAAATTTTGATGGTTTCTCAAGCATTCCTTAACTTCAAACTCCCATTTCTCGCGGACGGACTGACGAACTCGAGAAATTCCTGTTGCATCTGAAAGTAGAAACTCGCCCGATTACAATGGTATGTGTACTTTTCCCGTAGGCCATTCCAGTTGTTGGTTTCGAGTATCAGACTTGCGATAATTTTGATGGTTTCTCAAACATTCCTTAACTTCACACTTACATATCTCGCGAACGGATTGACGAACTCGAGAATTTCCTATTGCATCTGAAAGCAGAAACTCGCCCGGTTACAACGGTATGTGCATTTTTGCCCTAGGCAATAGTAGTTATTTGTTTCGAGTATCAGACTTGCGAAAATTTTGATTGTTTCTCAAGCATTCCTTAACTTCAAACTCCAATATCTCGCGAACGGATAGACGCACTCGAGAAATTCCTGTTGCACGTGAAAGTAGAAACTCGCACGTGTACAACGGTATGTGTATTTTTCCCCTAGGCCATTGTAGTTATTGGTTTCGAGTATCAGACTTGCGAAAATTTTGATGGTTTCTAAACCATTCCTTAACTTCAAACTCCCATATCTCGCGAACGGATTGACGAACTCGAGAATTTCCTATTGCATCTGAAAGCAGAAACTCGCTCGATTACAAAGGTATGTGTATTTTTCCCCTAGGCCATTGTAGTTATTGGTTTCGAGTATCAGACTTGCGAAAATTTTGATGGTTTCTCAACCATTCCTTAACTTCACACTTACATATCTCGCGAACGGATTGACGAAGTCGAGAATTTCCTATTGCATCTGAAAGCAGAAACTCGCCCGGTTACAACGGTATGTGGATTTTTCCCCTAGTGCATTGTAGTTATTGGTTTCGAGTATCACACTTGCGAAAATTTTGATGGTTTCTCAACCATTCCTTAACTCCACACTTACATATATCGCGAACGGATTGCCGAACTCGAGAATTTCCTATTGCATCTTAGAGCAGAAACACGCCCGATTACAACGGTATATGCATTTTTGTCCTAGGCCATAGTAGTTATTGGTTTCGAGTATCAGACTTGCGAAAATTTTGATGGTTTCTCAACCATTCCTTAACTCCACACTTACATATCTCGCGAACGGATTGCCGAACTCGAGAATTTCCTATTGCATCTGAAAGCAGAAACTCGCCCGATTACAACGGTATATGCATTTTTGTCCTAGGCCATAGTAGTTATTGGTTTCGAGTATCAGACTTGCGAAAATTTTGATGGTTTCTCAAGCATTCCTTAACTTCAAACTCCCATATCTCGCGAACGGATTGACGAACTCGAGAAATTCCTGTTGCATCTGAAAGTAGAAACTCGCCCGATTACAACGGTATGTGTATTTTTCCCCTAGGCCATTGTAGTTATTGGTTTCGAGTATCAGACTTGCGAAAATTTTGATGATTTCTCAGCCATTCCTTAACTTCAAACTCCCATATCTCGCGAACGGAATGACGAACTCGAGAAATTCCTGTTGCATGTGGAAGTATAAACTCGCCCGATTACAACGGTATGTGTATTTTTCCCCTAGGCCATTGTAGTTATTGGTTTCGTGTATCAGACTTGCGAAAATTTTGATGGTTTCTCAACCATTCCTTAACTTCAAACTCCCATATCTCGCGAACGGATAGACGAACTCGAGAAATTCCTGTTGCATCTGAAAATAGAAACTCGCCCGATTACAACGGTATGTGTATTTTTCCCCTAGGCCATTGTAGTTATTGGTTTCGAGTATCAGACTTGCGAAAATTATGATGGTTTCTCAACCATTCCTTAACTTCAAACTCCCATTTCTCGCGGACGGACTGACGCACTCGAGAAATTCCTGTTGCATCTGAAAGTAGAAACTCGCCCGATTACAATGGTATGTGTACTTTTCCCGTAGGCCATTCCAGTTGTTGGTTTCGAGTATCAGACTTGCGATAATTTTGATGGTTTCTCAAACATTCCTTAACTTCACACTTACATATCTCGCGAACGGATTGACGAACTCGAGAATTTCCTATTGCATCTGAAAGCAGAAACTCGCCCGGTTACAACGGTATGTGCATTTTTGCCCTAGGCCATAGTTGTTATTTGTTTCGAGTATCAGACTTGCGAAAATTTTGATTGTTTCTCAAGCATTCCTTAACTTCAAACTCCAATATCTCGCGAACGGATAGACGCACTCGAGAAATTCCTGTTGCACGTGAAAGTAGAAACTCGCACGTGTACAACGGTATGTGTATTTTTCCCCTAGGCCATTGTAGTTATTGGTTTCGAGTATCAGACTTGCGAAAATTTTGATGGTTTCTAAACCATTCCTTAACTTCAAACTCCCATATCTCGCGAACGGATTGACGAACTCGAGAATTTCCTATTGCATCTGAAAGCAGAAACTCGCTCGATTACAAAGGTATGTGTATTTTTCCCCTAGGCCATTGTAGTTATTGGTTTCGAGTATCAGACTTGCGAAAATTTTGATGGTTTCTCAACCATTCCTTAACTTCACACTTACATATCTCGCGAACGGATTGACGAAGTCGAGAATTTCCTATTGCATCTGAAAGCAGAAACTCGCCCGATTACAACGGTATGTGGATTTTTCCCCTAGTGCATTGTAGTTATTGGTTTCGAGTATCACACTTGCGAAAATTTTGATGGTTTCTCAACCATTCCTTAACTCCACACTTACATATATCGCGAACGGATTGCCGAACTCGAGAATTTCCTATTGCATCTTAGAGCAGAAACACGCCCGATTACAACGGTATATGCATTTTTGTCCTAGGCCATAGTAGTTATTGGTTTCGAGTATCAGACTTGCGAAAATTTTGATGGTTTCTCAACCATTCCTTAACTCCACACTTACATATCTCGCGAACGGATTGCCGAACTCGAGAATTTCCTATTGCATCTGAAAGCAGAAACTCGCCCGATTACAACGGTATATGCATTTTTGTCCTAGGCCATAGTAGTTATTGGTTTCGAGTATCAGACTTGCGAAAATTTTGATGGTTTCTCAAGCATTCCTTAACTTCAAACTCCCATATCTCGCGAACGGATTGACGAACTCGAGAAATTCCTGTTGCATCTGAAAGTAGAAACTCGCCCGATTACAACGGTATGCGTATTTTTCCCCTAGGCCATTGTAGTTATTGGTTTCGAGTATCAGACTTGCGAAAATTTTGATGATTTCTCAGCCATTCCTTAACTTCAAACTCCCATATCTCGCGAACGGAATGACGAACTCGAGAAATTCCTTTTGCATGTGGAAGTATAAACTCGCCCGATTACAACGGTATGTGTATTTTTCCCCTAGGCCATTGTAGTTATTGGTTTCGTGTATCAGACTTGCGAAAATTTTGATGGTTTCTCAACCATTCCTTAACTTCAAACTCCCATATCTCGCGAACGGATAGACGAACTCGAGAAATTCCTGTTGCATCTGAAAATAGAAACTCGCCCGATTACAACGGTATGTGTATTTTTCCCCTAGGCCATTGTAGTTATTGGTTTCGAGTATCAGACTTGCGAAAATTTTGATGGTTTCTCAACCATTCCTTAACTTCACACTTACATATCTCGCGAACGGATTGACGAAGTCGAGAATTTCCTATTGCATCTGAAAGCAGAAACTCGCCCGATTACAACGGTATGTGGATTTTTCCCCTAGTGCATTGTAGTTATTGGTTTCGAGTATCACACTTGCGAAAATTTTGATGGTTTCTCAACCATTCCTTAACTCCACACTTACATATATCGCGAACGGATTGCCGAACTCGAGAATTTCCTATTGCATCTTAGAGCAGAAACACGCCCGATTACAACGGTATATGCATTTTTGTCCTAGGCCATAGTAGTTATTGGTTTCGAGTATCAGACTTGCGAAAATTTTGATGGTTTCTCAACCATTCCTTAACTCCACACTTACATATCTCGCGAACGGATTGCCGAACTCGAGAATTTCCTATTGCATCTGAAAGCAGAAACTCGCCCGATTACAACGGTATATGCATTTTTGTCCTAGGCCATAGTAGTTATTGGTTTCGAGTATCAGACTTGCGAAAATTTTGATGGTTTCTCAAGCATTCCTTAACTTCAAACTCCCATATCTCGCGAACGGATTGACGAACTCGAGAAATTCCTGTTGCATCTGAAAGTAGAAACTCGCCCGATTACAACGGTATGTGTATTTTTCCCCTAGGCCATTGTAGTTATTGGTTTCGAGTATCAGACTTGCGAAAATTTTGATGATTTCTCAGCCATTCCTTAACTTCAAACTCCCATATCTCGCGAACGGAATGACGAACTCGAGAAATTCCTGTTGCATGTGGAAGTATAAACTCGCCCGATTACAACGGTATGTGTATTTTTCCCCTAGGCCATTGTAGTTATTGGTTTCGTGTATCAGACTTGCGAAAATTTTGATGGTTTCTCAACCATTCCTTAACTTCAAACTCCCATTTCTCGCGGACGGACTGACGCACTCGAGAAATTCCTGTTGCATCTGAAAGTAGAAACTCGCCCGATTACAATGGTATGTGTACTTTTCCCGTAGGCCATTCCAGTTGTTGGTTTCGAGTATCAGACTTGCGATAATTTTGATGGTTTCTCAAACATTCCTTAACTTCACACTTACATATCTCGCGAACGGATTGACGAACTCGAGAATTTCCTATTGCATCTGAAAGCAGAAACTCGCCCGGTTACAACGGTATGTGCATTTTTGCCCTAGGCCATAGTTGTTATTTGTTTCGAGTATCAGACTTGCGAAAATTTTGATGGTTTCTCAAGCATTCCTTAACTTCAAACTCCCATATCTCGCGAACGGATAGACGCACTCGAGAAATTCCTGTTGCATGTGAAAGTAGAAACTCGCACGTGTACAGCGGTATGTGTATTTTTCCCCTAGGCCATTGTAGTTATTGGTTTCGAGTATCAGACTTGCGAAAATTTTGATGGTTTCTAAACCATTCCTTAACTTCAAACTCCCATATCTCGCGAACGGATTGACGAACTCGAGAATTTCCTATTGCATCTGAAAGCAGAAACTCGCTCGATTACAAAGGTATGTGTATTTTTCCCCTAGGCCATTGTAGTTATTGGTTTCGAGTATCAGACTTGCGAAAATTTTGATGGTTTCTCAACCATTCCTTAACTTCACACTTACATATCTCGCGAACGGATTGACGAAGTCGAGAATTTCCTATTGCATCTGAAAGCAGAAACTCGCCCGATTACAACGGTATGTGTATTTTTCCCCTAGGCCATTGTAGTTATTGGTTTCGAGTATCAGACTTGCGAAAATTTTGATGGTTTCTAAACCATTCCTTAACTTCAAACTCCCATATCTCGCGAACGGATTGACGAACTCGAGAATTTCCTATTGCATCTGAAAGCAGAAACTCGCTCGATTACAAAGGTTTGTGTATTTTTCCCCTAGGCCATTGTAGTTATTGGTTTCGAGTATCAGACTTGCGAAAATTTTGATGGTTTCTCAAGCATTCCTTAACTTCAAACTCCCATATCTCGCGAACGGATTGACGAACTCGAGAAATTCCTGTTGCATCTGAAAGTAGTAACTCGCCCGATTACAACGGTATGTGTATTTTTCCCCTAGGCCATTGTAGTTATTGGTTTCGAGTATCAGACTTGCGAAAATTTTGATGATTTCTCAGCCATTCCTTAACTTCAAACTCCCATATCTCGCGAACGGATTGACGAACTCGAGAAATTCCTATTGCATCTGAAAGCAGAAACTCGCTCGATTACAAAGGTATGTGTATTTTTCCCCTACGCCATTGTAGTTATTGGTCTCGAGTATCAGACTTGCGAAAATTTTGATGGTTTCTCAACCATTCCTTAATTTCACACTTACATATCTCGCGAACGGATTGACGAAGTCGAGAATTTCCTATTGCATCTGAAAGCAGAAACTCGCCCGATTACAACGGTATGTGTATTTTTCCCCTAGGCCATTGTAGTTATTGGTTTCGTGTATCAGACTTGCGAAAATTTTGATGGTTTCTCAACCATTCCTTAACTTCAAACTCCCATATCTCGCGAACGGATAGACGAACTCGAGAAATTCCTGTTGCATCTGAAAATAGAAACTCGCCCGATTACAACGGTATGTGTATTTTTCCCCTAGGCCATTGTAGTTATTGGTTTCGAGTATCAGACTTGCGAATATTATGATGGTTTCTCAACCATTCCTTAACTTCAAACTCCCATATCTCGCGAACGGATTGACGAACTCGAGAATTTCCTATTGCATCTGAAAGCAGAAACTCGCTCGATTACAAAGGTATGTGTATTTTTCCCCTAGGCCATTGTAGTTATTGGTTTCGAGTATCAGACTTGCGAAAATTTTGATGGTTTCTCAACCATTCCTTAACTTCACACTTACATATCTCGCGAACGGATTGACGAAGTCGAGAATTTCCTATTGCATCTGAAAGCAGAAACTCGCCCGATTACAACGGTATGTGTATTTTTCCCCTAGGCCATTGTAGTTATTGGTTTCGAGTATCAGACTTGCGAAAATTTTGATGGTTTCTCAGCCATTCCTTAGCTTCAAACTCCCATATCTCGCGAATGGATTGACGAACTCGAGAAATTCCTATTGCATCTGAAAGCAGAAACTCGCTCGATTACAAAGGTTTGTGTATTTTTCCCCTAGGCCATTGTAGTTATTGGTTTCGAGTATCAGACTTGCGAAAATTTGGATGGTTTCTCAAGCATTCCTTAACTTCAAACTCCCATATCTCGCGAACGGATTGACGAACTCGAGAAATTCCTGTTGCATCTGAAAGTAGTAACTCGCCCGATTACAACGGTATGTGTATTTTTCCCCTAGGCCATTGTAGTTATTGGTTTCGAGTATCAGACTTGCGAAAATTTTGATGATTTCTCAGCCATTCCTTAACTTCAAACTCCCATATCTCGCGAATGGATTGACGAACTCGAGAAATTCCTATTGCATCTGAAAGCAGAAACTCGCTCGATTACAAAGGTATGTGTATTTTTCCCCTACGCCATTGTAGTTATTGGTCTCGAGTATCAGACTTGCGAAAATTTTGATGGTTTCTCAACCATTCCTTAATTTCACACTTACATATCTCGCGAACGGATTGACGAAGTCGAGAATTTCCTATTGCATCTGAAAGCAGAAACTCGCCCGATTACAACGGTATGTGTATTTTTCCCCTAGGCCATTGTAGTTATTGGTTTCGTGTATCAGACTTGCGAAAATTTTGATTGTTTCTCAACCATTCCTTAACTTCAAACTCCCATATCTCGCGAACGGATAGACGAACTCGAGAAATTCCTGTTGCATCTGAAAGTAGAAACACGCCCGATTACAACGGTATGTGTATTTTTCCCCTAGGCCATTGTAGTTATTGGTTTCGAGTATCAGACTTGCGAAAATTTTGATGGTTTCTCAGCCATTCCTTAGCTTCAAACTCCCATATCTCGCGAATGGATTGACGAACTCGAGAAATTCCTATTGCATCTGAAAGCAGAAACTCGCTCGATTACAAAGGTTTGTGTATTTTTCCCCTAGGCCATTGTAGTTATTGGTTTCGAGTATCAGACTTGCGAAAATTTGGATGGTTTCTCAAGCATTCCTTAACTCCACACTTACATATCTCGCGAACGGATTGCCGAACTCGAGAATTTCCTATTGCATCTGAAAGCAGAAACTCGCCCGATTACAACGGTATATGCATTTTTGTCCTAGGCCATAGTAGTTATTTGTTTCGAGTATCAGACTTGCGAAAATTTTGATGGTTTCTCAAGCATTCCTTAACTTCAAACTCCCATATCTCGCGAACGGATTGACGAACTCGAGAAATTCCTGTTGCATCTGAAAGTAGAAACTCGCCCGATTACAACGGTATGTGTATTTTTCCCCTAGGCCATTGTAGTTATTGGTTTCGAGTATCAGACTTGTGAAAATTTTGATGATTTCTCAGCCATTCCTTAACTTCAAACTCCCATATCTCGCGAACGGAATGACGAACTCGAGAAATTCCTGTTGCATGTGGAAGTATAAACTCGCCCGATTACAACGGTATGTGTATTTTTCCCCTAGGCCATTGTAGTTATTGGTTTCGTGTATCAGACTTGCGAAAATTTTGATGGTTTCTCAACCATTCCTTAACTTCAAACTCCCATATCTCGCGAACAGATAGACGAACTCGAGAAATTCCTGTTGCATCTGAAAGTAGAAACTCGCCCGATTACAACGGTATGTGTATTTTTCCCCTAGGCCATTGTAGTTATTGGTTTCGTGTATCAGACTTGCGAAAATTTTGATGGTTTCTCAACCATTCCTTAACTTCAAACTCCCATTTCTCGCGGACGGACTGACGAACTCGAGAAATTCCTGTTGCATCTGAAAGTAGAAACTCGCCCGATTACAATGGTATGTGTACTTTTCCCGTAGGCCATTCCAGTTGTTGGTTTCGAGTATCAGACTTGCGATAATTTTGATGGTTTCTCAAACATTCCTTAACTTCACACTCCCATATCTCGCGAACGGAATGACGAACTCGAGAAATTCCTGTTGCATGTGGAAGTATAAACTCGCCCGATTACAACGGTATGTGTATTTTTCCCCTAGGCCATTGTAGTTATTGGTTTCGTGTATCAGACTTGCGAAAATTTTGATGGTTTCTCAACCATTCCTTAACTTCAAACTCCCATATCTCGCGAACGGATAGACGAACTCGAGAAATTCCTGTTGCATCTGAAAGTAGAAACTCGCCCGATTACAACGGTATGTGTATTTTTCCCCTAGGCCATTGTAGTTATTGGTTTCGTGTATCAGACTTGCGAAAATTTTGATGGTTTCTCAACCATTCCTTAACTTCAAACTCCCATTTCTCGCGGACGGACTGACGAACTCGAGAAATTCCTGTTGCATCTGAAAGTAGAAACTCGCCCGATTACAATAGTATGTGTACTTTTCCCGTAGGCCATTCCAGTTGTTGGTTTCCAGTATCAGACTTGCGATAATTTTGATGGTTTCTCAAACATTCCTTAACTTCACACTTACATATCTCGCGAACGGATTGACGAACTCGAGAATTTCCTATTGCATCTGAAAGCAGAAACTCGCCCGGTTACAACGGTATGTGCATTTTTGCCCTAGGCCATAGTAGTTATTTGTTTCGAGTATCAGACTTGCGAAAATTTTGATGGTTTCTCAAGCATTCCTTAACTTCAAACTCCCATATCTCGCGAACGGATTGACGAACTCGAGAAATTCCTGTTGCATCTGAAAGTAGAAACTCGCCCGATTACAACGGTATGTGTATTTTTCCCCTAGGCCATTGTAGTTATTGGTTTCGAGTATCAGACTTGTGAAAATTTTGATGATTTCTCAGCCATTCCTTAACTTCAAACTCCCATATCTCGCGAACGGAATGACGAACTCGAGAAATTCCTGTTGCATGTGGAAGTATAAACTCGCCCGATTACAACGGTATGTGTATTTTTCCCCTAGGCCATTGTAGTTATTGGTTTCGTGTATCAGACTTGGGAAAATTTTGATGGTTTCTCAACCATTCCTTAACTTCAAACTCCCATATCTCGCGAACGGATAGACGAACTCGAGAAATTCCTGTTGCATCTGAAAGTAGAAACTCGCCCGATTACAACGGTATGTGTATTTTTCCCCTAGGCCATTGTAGTTATTGGTTTCGTGTATCAGACTTGCGAAAATTTTGATGGTTTCTCAACCATTCCTTAACTTCAAACTCCCATTTCTCGCGGACGGACTGACGAACTCGAGAAATTCCTGTTGCATCTGAAAGTAGAAACTCGCCCGATTACAATGGTATGTGTACTTTTCCCGTAGGCCATTCCAGTTGTTGGTTTCGAGTATCAGACTTGCGATAATTTTGATGGTTTCTCAAACATTCCTTAACTTCACACTTACATATCTCGCGAACGGATTGACGAACTCGAGAATTTCCTATTGCATCTGAAAGCAGAAACACGCCCGGTTACAACGGTATGTGCATTTTTGCCCTAGGCCATAGTAGTTATTTGTTTCGAGTATCAGACTTGCGAAAATTTTGATGGTTTCTCAAGCATTCCTTAACTTCAAACTCCCATATCTCGCGAACGGATTGACGAACTCGAGAAATTCCTGTTGCATCTGAAAGTAGTAACTCGCCCGATTACAACGGTATGTGTATTTTTCCCCTAGGCCATTGTAGTTATTGGTTTCGAGTATCAGACTTGCGAAAATTTTGATGATTTCTCAGCCATTCCTTAACTTCAAACTCCCATATCTCGCGAACGGATTGACGAACTCGAGAAATTCCTGTTGCATGTGGAAGTATAAACTCGCCCGATTACAACGGTATGTGTACTTTTCCCCTAGGCCATTCCAGTTATTGGTTTCGAGTATCAGACTTGCGAAAATTGTGATGGTTTCTCAACCATTCCTTAACTTCAAACTCCCATTTCTCGCGAATGGATTGACGAACTCGAGAAATTCCTATTGCATCTGAAAGCAGAAACTCGCTCGATTACAACGGTATGTGTATTTTTCCCCTACGCCATTGTAGTTATTGGTTTCGAGTATCAGACTTGCGAAAATTTTGATGGTTTCTCAACCATTCCTTAATTTCACACTTACATATCTCGCGAACGGATTGACGAAGTCGAGAATTTCCTATTGCATCTGAAAGCAGAAACTCGCCCGATTACAACGGTATGTGTATTTTTCCCCTAGGGCATTGTAGTTATTGGTTTCGAGTATCACACTTGCGAAAATTTTAATGGTTTCTCAACCATTCCTTAACTTCAAACTCCCATATCTCGCGAACGGATTGACGAACTCGAGAAATTCCTGTTGCATTTGAAAGTAGAAACTCGCCCGATTACAACGGTATGCGTATTTTTCCCCTAGGCCATTGTAGTTATTGGTTTCGAGTATCAGACTTGCGAAAATTTTGATGGTTTCTCAACCATTCCTTAACTTCAAACTCCCATTTCTCGCGGACGGACTGACGAACTCGAGAAATTCCTGTTGCACCTGAAAGTAGAAACTCGCCCGATTACAATGGTATGTGTACTTTTCCCGTAGGCCATTCCAGTTGTTGGTTTCGAGTATCAGACTTGCGATAATTTGGACGGTTTCTCAAACATTCCTTAACTTCACACTTACATATCTCGCGAACGGACTGACGAACTCGAGAATTTCCTATTGCATCTGAAAGCAGAAACTCGCCCGGTTACAACGGTATGTGCATTTTTGCCCTAGGCCATAGTAGTTATTTGTTTCGAGTATCAGACTTGCGAAAATTTTGATGGTTTCTCAAGCATTCCTTAACTTCAAACTCCCATTTCTCGCGGACGGACTGACGAACTCGAGAAATTCCTGTTGCATCTGAAAGTAGAAACTCGCCCGATTACAATGGTATGTGTACTTTTCCCGTAGGCCATTCCAGTTGTTGGTTTCGAGTATCAGACTTGCGATAATTTTGATGGTTTCTCAAACATTCCTTAACTTCACACTTACATATCTCGCGAACGGATTGACGAACTCGAGAATTTCCTATTGCATCTGAAAGCAGAAACACGCCCGGTTACAACGGTATGTGCATTTTTGCCCTAGGCCATAGTAGTTATTTGTTTCGAGTATCAGACTTGCGAAAATTTTGATGGTTTCTCAAGCATTCCTTAACTTCAAACTCCCATATCTCGCGAACGGATTGACGAACTCGAGAAATTCCTGTTGCATCTGAAAGTAGTAACTCGCCCGATTACAACGGTATGTGTATTTTTCCCCTAGGCCATTGTAGTTATTGGTTTCGAGTATCAGACTTGCGAAAATTTTGATGATTTCTCAGCCATTCCTTAACTTCAAACTCCCATATCTCGCGAACGGATTGACGAACTCGAGAAATTCCTGTTGCATGTGGAAGTATAAACTCGCCCGATTACAACGGTATGTGTACTTTTCCCCTAGGCCATTCCAGTTATTGGTTTCGAGTATGAGACTTGCGAAAATTTTGATGGTTTCTCAACCATTCCTTAACTTCAAACTCCCATTTCTCGCGAATGGATTGACGAACTCGAGAAATTCCTATTGCATCTGAAAGCAGAAACTCGCTCGATTACAACGGTATGTGTATTTTTCCCCTACGCCATTGTAGTTATTGGTTTCGAGTATCAGACTTGCGAAAATTTTGATGGTTTCTCAACCATTCCTTAATTTCACACTTACATATCTCGCGAACGGATTGACGAAGTCGAGAATTTCCTATTGCATCTGAAAGCAGAAACTCGCCCGATTACAACGGTATGTGTATTTTTCCCCTAGGGCATTGTAGTTATTGGTTTCGAGTATCACACTTGCGAAAATTTTAATGGTTTCTCAACCATTCCTTAACTTCAAACTCCCATATCTCGCGAACGGATTGACGAACTCGAGAAATTCCTGTTGCATTTGAAAGTAGAAACTCGCCCGATTACAACGGTATGCGTATTTTTCCCCTAGGCCATTGTAGTTATTGGTTTCGAGTATCAGACTTGCGAAAATTTTGATGGTTTCTCAACCATTCCTTAACTTCAAACTCCCATTTCTCGCGGACGGACTGACGAACTCGAGAAATTCCTGTTGCACCTGAAAGTAGAAACTCGCCCGATTACAATGGTATGTGTACTTTTCCCGTAGGCCATTCCAGTTGTTGGTTTCGAGTATCAGACTTGCGATAATTTGGACGGTTTCTCAAACATTCCTTAACTTCACACTTACATATCTCGCGAACGGACTGACGAACTCGAGAATTTCCTATTGCATCTGAAAGCAGAAACTCGCCCGGTTACAACGGTATGTGCATTTTTGCCCTAGGCCATAGTAGTTATTTGTTTCGAGTATCAGACTTGCGAAAATTTTGATGGTTTCTCAAGCATTCCCTAACTTCAAACTCCCATTTCTCGCGAACGGATTGACGAACTCGAGAAATTCCTGTTGCATCTGAAAGTAGAAACTCGCCCGATTACAATGGTATGTGTACTTTTCCCCTAGGCCACTCCAGTTATTGGTTTCGAGTATCAGACTTGCGATAATTCTGATGGTTTCTCAACCATTCCTTAACTTCACACTTACATATCTCGCGAAAGGATTGACGAACTCGAGAATTTCCTATTGCACCTGATAGCCGAAACTCGCCCGGTTACAACGGTATGTGCATTTTTGCCCTAGGCCATAGTAGTTATTGGATTCGAGTATCAGACTTGCGAAAATTTTGATGGTTTCTCAATCATTCTTTAACTTCAAACTCCCATTTCTCGCGAACGGATTGACGAATTCGAGAAGTTCCTGTTGCATCTGAAAGTAGAAATTCGACCGATTACAATGGTATGTGTACTTTTCCCCTAGGCCATTCCAGTTATTGGTTTCGAGTATCAGACTTGCGAAAATTTTGATGGTTTCTCAATCATTCCTTAACTTCAAACTTCCATATCTCGCGAACGGATTGACGAACTCGAGTATTTCCTATTGCATCTGAAAGCAGAAACTCGCCCGATTACAACGGTATGTGTATTTTTCCCCTAGGGCATTGTAGTTATTGGTTTCGAGTATCACACTTGCGAAAATTTTAATGGTTTCTCAACCATTCCTTAACTTCAAACTCCCATATCTCGCGAACGGATTGACGAACTCGAGAAATTCCTGTTGCATTTGAAAGTAGAAACTCGCCCGATTACAACGGTATGCGTATTTTTCCCCTAGGCCATTGTAGTTATTGGTTTCGAGTCAGACTTGCGAAAATTTTGATGATTTCTCAGCCATTCCTTAACTTCAAACTCCCATATCTCGCGAACGGATTGACGAACTCGAGAAATTCCTGTTGCATGTGGAAGTATAAACTCGCCCGATAACAACGGTATGTGTATTTTTCCCCTAGGCCATTGTAGATATTGGTTTCGTGTATCAGACTTGCGAAAATTTTGATGGTTTCTCAACCATTCCTTAACTCCACACTCACATATCTCCCGAACGGATTGACGAACTCGAGAATTTCCTATTGCATCTGAAAGTAGAAACTCGCCCGATTACAACGGTATGTGTATTTTTCCCCTAGGCCATTGTAGTTATTGGTTTCGAGTATCAGACTTGCGAAAATTTTGATGGTTTCTCAACCTTTCCTTAAATTCAAACTCCCATATCTCGCGAACGGATTGGCGAACTCGAGAAATTCCTGTTGCATCTGAAAGTAGAAACTCGCCCGACTACAACGGTATGTGTATTTTTGCCCTAGGCCATAATATTTATTGGATTCGAGAATCAGACTTGCGAAAATTTTGATGATTTCTCAGCCATTCCTTAACTTCAAACTCCCATATCTCGCGAACGCATTGACGAACTCGAGAAATTCCTGTTGTATCTGAAAGTAGAAACCCGCCCGATTACAATGGTGTGTGTACTTTTCCCCTAGGCCATTCCAGTTATTGGTTTCGAGTATTAGACCAGCAAAAATTTTGATGGTATCTCAACCATTCCTTAACTTCAAACTCCCATATCTCGCGAACGGATTGACGAACTCGAGGAATTCCTGTTGCATGTGGAAGTAGAAACTCGCCCGATTACAACGGTATGTGTATTTTTCTCCTAGGCCTTTGTAGTTATTGGTTTCGAGTATCAGACTTGCGAAAATTTTGATGGTTTCTCAACCTTTCCTTAAATTCAAACTCCCATATCTCGCGAACGGATTGACGAACTCGAGAAATTCCAGTTGCATCTGAAAGTAGAAACTCGCCCGATTACAACGGTATGTGTATTTTTCCCCTAGGCCATTGTTGTTATTGGTTTCGAGTATCAGACTTGCGAAAATTTTGATGGTTACTCAACCATTCTTTAACTTCAAACTCCCATATCTCGCGAACGGATTGACGAAATCGAGAAATTCCTGTTGCATGTGGAAGTAGAAACTCGCCCGATTACAACGGTATGTGCATTTTTGCCCTAGGCCATAGTAGTTATAGGTTTCGAGTATTAGACTTGCGAAAATTTTGATGGTTTCTCAAGCATTCCTTAACTTCAAACTGCCATTTCACGCGAACGGATTGACGAACTCGAGAAATTCCTGTTGCATCTGAAAGTAGAAACTCGCCCGAATACAATGGCGTGTGTACTTTTCTCCTAGGCCATTGTTGTTATTGGTTTCGAGTATCAGACTTGCGAAAATTTTGATGGTTTCTCAACCATTCCTTAACTTCAAACTCCCATATCTCGCGAACGGATTGACGAACTCGAGAAATTCCTGTTGCATGTGGAAGTAGAAGCTCGCCCGCTTACAACGGTATATGCATTTTTGTCCTAGGCCATAGTAGTTATTGGTTTCGAGTATCAGACTTGCGAAAATTTTGATGGTTTCTCAATCATTCCTTAACTTCAAACTCCCATATCTCGCGAACGGATTGACGAACTCGCGAAATTCCTGTTGCATCTGAAAGTAGAAACTCGCCCGATTACAATGGTATGTGTACTTTTCCCGTAGGCCATTCCAGTTGTTGGTTTCGAGTATCAGACTTGCGATAATTTTGATGGTTTCTCAAACATTCCTTAACTTCACACTTACATATCTCGCGAACGGATTGACGAACTCGAGAATTTCCTATTGCATCTGAAAGCAGAAACTCGCCCGGTTACAACGGTATGTGCATTTTTGCCCTAGGCCATAGTAGTTATTTGTTTCGAGTATCAGACTTGCGAAAATTTTGATGGTTTCTCAAGCATTCCTTAACTTCAAACTCCCATATCTCGCGAACGGATAGACGAACTCGAGAAATTCCTGTTGCATGTGAAAGTAGAAACTCGCACGAGTACAACGGTATGTGTATTTTTCCCCTAGGCCATTGTAGTTATTGGTTTCGAGTATCAGACTTGCGAAAATTTTGATGGTTTCTAAACCATTCCTTAACTTCAAACTCCCATATCTCGCGAACGGATTGACGAACTCCAGAATTTCCTATTGCATCTGAAAGCAGAAACTCGCTCGATTACAAAGGTTTGTGTATTTTTCCCCTAGGCCATTGTAGTTATTGGTTCCGAGTGTCAGACTTGCGAAAATTTTTATGGTTTCTCAACCATTCCTTAACTTCACACTTACATATCTCGCGAACGGATTGACGAAGTCGAGAATTTACTATTGCATCTGAAAGCAGAAACTCCCCCGATTACAACGGTATGTGTATTTTTCCCCTAGGGCATTGTAGTTATTGGTTTCGAGTATCACACTTGCGAAAATTTTGATGGTTTCTCAACCATTCCTTAACTTCAAACTACCATATCTCGCGAACGGATTGACGAACTCGAGAAATTCCTGTTGCATCTGAAAGTATAAACTCGCCCGATTACAACGGTATGTGTATTTTTCCCCTAGGCCATTGTAGTTATTGGTTTCGTGTATCAGACTTGCGAAAATTTTGATGGTTTCTCAACCATTCCTTGACTTCACACTCCCATTTCTCGCGAATGGATTGACGAACTCGAGGAATTCCTGTTGCATCAAAAAGTAGAAACTCGCCCGATTACAACAGTATGTGTATTTTTCCCCTACGCCATTGTTGTTATTGGTTTCGAGTATCAGACTTGCGGAAATTTTGATGGTTTCTCAACCATTCCTTAACTTCACACTTACATATCTCGGGAACGGATTGACGAACTCGAGAATTTCCTATTGCATCTGAAAGCAGAAACTCCCCCGATTACAACGGTATGTGTATTTTTCCCCTAGGGCATTGTAGTTATTGGTTTCGAGTATCACACTTGCGAAAATTTTGATGGTTTCTCAACCATTCCTTAACTTCAAACTCCCATATCTCGCGAACGGATTGACGAACTCGAGAAATTCCTGTTGCATCTGAAAGTAGAAACTCGCCCGATTACAACGGTATGTGTATTTTTCCCCTAGGCCATTGTAGTTATTGGTTTCGAGTATCAGACTTGCGAAAATTTTGATGGTTTCTCAACCATTCCTTAACTTCAAACTCCCATATCTCGCGAACGGATTGACGAACTCGAGAAATACCTGTTGCATCTGAAAGTAGAAACACGCCCGAAAACAATGGTGTGTGTACTTTACTCCTAGGCCATTCCAGTTATTGGTTTCGTGTATCAGACTTGCGAAAATTTTGATGGTTTCTCAACCTTTCCTTGACTTCAAACTCCCATATCTCGCGAACGGATTGACGAACTCGAGAAATACCTGTTGCATCTGAAAGTAGAAACACGCCCGAAAACAATGGTGTGTGTACTTTACTCCTAGGCCATTCCAGTTATTGGTTTCGAGTATCAGACTTGCGAAATTTTGATGGTTTCTCAACCATTCCTTAACTTCAAACTCCCATATCTCGCGAACGGATTGACGAACTCGAGAAATTCCTGTTGCATCTGAAAGCAGAAACTCGCCCGATTACAACGGTATGTGTATTTTTGCCCTAGGCCATAATAGTTATTGGATTCGAGTATCAGACTTGCGAAAATTTTGATGATTTCTCAGCCATTCTTTAACTTCAAACTCCCATATCTCGCGAACGGATTGACGCACTCGAGAAATTCCTGTTGGATCTGAAAGTAGAAACTCGCCCGATTACAACGGTATATGCATTTTTGTCCTAGGCCATAGTAGTTATTGGTTTCGAGTATCAGACTTGCGAAAATTTTGATGGTTTCTCAAGCATTCCTTAACTTCAAACTCCCATATCTCGCGAACGGCTTGACGAACTCGAGAACTTCCTATTGCATCTGAAAGCAGAAACTCGCCCGGTTACAACGGTATGTGCATTTTTGCCCTAGGCCACAGTAGTTATTGGTTTCGAGTATCAGACTTGCGAAAATTTTGATGGTTTCTCAACCATTCCTTAACTTCAAACTGCCATATCTCGCGATCGGATTGACGAACTCGAGAAATTCCTGTTGCATCTGAAAGTAGAAACACGCCCGAATACAATGGCGTGTGTACTTTTCTTCTAGGCCTTTCCAGTTATTGGTTTCGAGTATCAGACCCAAGGAAAATTTTGATTGTTTCTCAACCATTCCTTAACTTCAAACTCCCATATCTCGCGAACGGAATGACGAACTCGAGAAATTCCTATTGCATCTGAAAGCAGAAACTCGCCCGATTACAACGGTATGTGTATTTTTGCCCTAGACCATAATAGTTAATGGATTCGAGAATCAGACTTGCGAAAATTTTGATGATTTCTCAGCCATTCCTTAACTTCAAACTCCCATATCTCGCGAACGCATTGACGAACTCGAGAAATTCCTGTTGTATCTGAAAGTAGAAACCCGCCCGATTACAATGGTGTGTGTACTTTTCCCCTAGGCCATTCCAGTTATTGGCTTCGAGTATTAGACCAGCGAAAATTTTGATGGTTTCTCAACCTTTCCTTAAATTCAAACCCCCATATCTCGCGAACGGATTGACGAACTCGAGAAATTCCAGTTGCATCTGAAAGTAGAAACTCGCCCGATTACAAAGGTATGTGTATTTTTCCCCTAGACCTTTGTAGTTATTGGTTTCGAGTATCAGACTTGCGAAAACTTTGATGGTTTCTCAACCATTCCTTAACTTCAAACTCCCATATCTCGCGAACGGATTGACGAACTCGAGAAATTCCTGTTGCACCTGAAAGTAGAAACTCGCCCGATTACAAAGATATGTGTGTTTTCCCCCTAGGCCTTTGTAGTTATTGGTTTCGAGTATCAGACTTGCGAAAATTTTGATGGTTTCTCAAGAATTCCTTAACTTGAAGCTCCCATATCTCTCGAACGGATTGACGAACTCGAGAAATTCCTGTTTCATCTGAAAGTAGAAACTCGCCCGAATACAATGGTGTGTGTACTTTTCCCCTAGGCCCTTCCAGTTATTGGTTTCGAGTATCAGACCAGGGAAAATTTTGATGGTTTCTCAACCATTCCTTAACTTCACACTTACATATCTCGCGAACGGATTGACGAACTCGAGAATTTCCTATTGCATCTGAAAGCAGAAACTCGCCCGGTTACAACGTTATGTGCATTTTTGCCGTAGGCCATAGTAGTAATTGGTTTCGAGTATTAGACTTGCGAAAATTTTGATGGTTTCTCAAGCATTCCTTAACTTCAAACTGCCATATCTCGCGAACGGATTGACGAACTCGAGAAATTCCTGTTGCATCTGAAAGTAGAAACACGCCCGAATACAATGGCGTGTGTACTTTTCTCCTAGGGCATTCCAGTTGTTGGTTTCGAGTATCAGACCAGCGAAAATTTTGATGGTTTCTCAAACTTTCCTTAACTTCAAACTCCCATATCTCGCGAACGGATTGACGTAATCGAGAAATTCCTGTTGCATCTGAAACTAGAAACTCGCCCGATTACAAAGATATGTGTGTTTTCCCCCTAGGCCTTTGTAGTTATTGGTTTCGAGTATCAGACTTGCGACAATTTTGATGGTTTCACAACCATTCCTTAACTTCAAACTCCCATATCTCGCGAACGCATTGACGAACTCGAGAAATTCCTGTTGTATCTGAAAGTAGAAGCTCGCCCGATTACAACGGTGAGTGTCCTTTTCCCCTAGGCCATTCCAGTTGTTGTTTTCGAGTATCAGACCAGCGAAAATTTTGATGGTTTCTCAAGCATTCCATAACTTCAAACTTCCATATCTCGCGATCGGATTGGGGAACTCGGGAATTCCCTGTTGCATCTGAAAGTAGAAACTCGCCCGATTACAATGGTATGTGTATTTTTCCCCTAGGCATTTGTAGTTATTGGTTCCGAGTATCAGACTTGCGAAAATTTTGAAGGTTTCTCAAGCATTCCTTAACTTCAAACTCCCATATCTCGCGAACGGATTGACGAACTCGAGAAATTCCTGTTGCATCTGAAAGTAGAAACACGCCCGAATACAATGGTGTGTGTACTTTTCCCCTAGGCCATTCCAGTTATTGGTTTCGAGTATCAGACTTGCAAAAATTTTGATGGTTTCTCAATCATTCCTTAACTTCAAACTTCCATATCTCGCGAACGGATTGACGAACTCGAGAATTTCCTATTGCATCCGAAAGCAGAAACTCGCCCGATTACAACGGTATGTGTATTTTTCCCCTAGGCCTTTGTAGTTATTGGTTTCGAGTATCACACTTGCGATAATTTTGATTGTTTCTCAACCATTCCTTAACTTCACACTTACATATCTCGCGGACGGACTGACGAACTCGAGAAACTCCTGTTGCACCTGAAAGTAGAAACTCGCCCGATTACAATGTTATGTGTACTTTTCCCGTAGGCCATTCCAGTTGTTGGTTTCGAGTATCAGACTTGCGATAATTTTGATGGTTTCTCAACCATTCCTTAACTTCAAACTCCCATATCTCGCGAACGAATTGACGAACTCGAGAAATTCCTGTTGCATCTGAAAGTAGAAACTCGCCCGATTACAACGGTATGTGTATTTTTCCCCTAGGCCATTGTAGTTATTGGCTTCGAGTATCAGACCAGCGAAAATTTTGATGGTTTCTCAAGCATTCCTTAACTTCAAACTCCCAGTTCTCGCGAACGGATTGACGAACTCGAGAAATTCCTGTTGCATCTGAAAGTAGAAACTCGCCCGATTACAATGTTATGTGTACTTTTCCCCTAGGCCATTCCTGTTATTGGTTTCGAGTATCAGACTTGCGATAATTTTGATGGTTTCTCAACCATTCGTTAACTTCACACTTACATATCTCGCGAACGGCTTGACGAACTCGAGAATTTCCTATTGCATCTGAAAGCAGAAACTCGTCCGGTTACAACGGTATGTGCATTTTTGCCCTAGGCCATAGTAGTTACTGGTTTCGTGTATCAGACTTGTGAAAATTTTGATGGTTTCTCAACCATTCCTTAACTTCAAACTCCCATATCTCGCGATCGGATTGACGAACTCGAGAATTTCCTATTGCATCTGAAAGCAGAAACTCGCCCGATTACATCGGTATGTGTATTTTTGCCCTAGGCCATAGTGGTTATTGGTTTCGAGTATCAGACTTGCGAAAATTTTTATGGTTTCTCAACCATTCCTTAACTTCCAACTCCCATATCTCGCGAACGGATTGACGAACTCGTGAAATTCCTGTTGTACCTGAAAGTATAAACTCGCACGATTACAAAGGTATGTGTATTTTTGCCCTAGGCGATAGTAGTTATTGGTTTCGAGTATCACACTTGCGAAAATTTGATGGTTTCTCAACCATTCCTTAACTTCACACTTACATATCTCGCGAACGGATTGACGAACTCGAGAACTTCCTATTGCATCTGAAAGCAGAAACTCGCCCGGTTACAACGGTATGTGCATTTTTGCCCTAGGCCATAGTAGTTATTGGTTTCGAGTATCACACTGGCGAAAATTTTGATGGTTTCTCAACCATTCTTTAACTTCAAACTCCCATATCTCGCGAACGGATTGACGAACTCGAGAAATTCCTGTTGCATGTGGAAGTAGAAACTCGCCCGATTACAACGGTATGTGTATTTTTCCCCTAGGCCATAGTAGTTATTGATTTCGAGTATCAGACTTGCGAAAATTGTGATGGTTTCTCAACCATTCCTTAAATTCAATCTCCCATATCTCGCGAACGGATTGACGTACTCGAGAAATTCCTGTTGCATCTGAAAGTAGAAACTCGCCCGATTACAATGGTATGTGTATTTTTCCCCTAGGCCTTTGTAGTTATTGGTTTCGAGTATCAGACTTGCGACAATTTTGATGGTTTCACAACCATTCCTTAACTTCAAACTCCCATATCTCGCGATCGCATTGACGAACTCGAGAAATTCCTATTGTATCTGAAAGTAGAAACTCGCCGGATTACAATGGTGTGTGTACTTTTCCCATAGGCCATTCCAGTTATTGGTTTCGAGTATCAGACCATCGAAAATTTGCATGGTTTCTCAACCATTCCTTAACTTCAAACTCCCATATCTCGCGAACGGATTGACGAACTCGAGAAATTCCTGTTGCATGTGAAAGTAGAAAGTCGCGCGATTACAACGGTATGTGTATTTTTCCCCTAGGCCTTTGTAGTTATTGGTTTCGAGTATCAGACTTGCGAAAATTTTGATGGTTTCTCAACCATTCCTTATTTTCACACTTCCATATCTGGCGAACGGATTGACAAACTCGAGAATTTCCTATTGCATCTAAAAGCAGAAGCTCGCCCGATTACAACGGTGAGTGTCATTTTCCCCTAGGCCATTCCAGTTGTTGTTTTCGAGTATCAGACCAGCGAAAATTTTGATGGTTTCTCAAGCATTCCTTAACTTCAAACTTCCATATCTCGCGATCGGATTGGCGAACTCGGGAATTCCCTGTAGCATCTGAAAGTAGACACTCGCCCGATTACAATGGTATGTGTATTTTTCCCCTAGGCATTTGTAGTTATTGGTTCCGAGTATCAGACTTGCGAAAATTTTGATGGTTTCTCAAGCATTCCTTAACTTCAAACTCCCATATCTCGCGAACGGATTGACGAACTCGAGAAATTCCTGTTGCATCTGAAAGTGGAAACACGCCCGATTACAACGGTATGTGTATTTTTCCCCTAGGCCATTGTAGTTATTGGTTTCGAGTATCAGACTTGCGAAAATTTTGATGGTTTCTCAACCATTCGTTAACTTCACACTTACATATCTCGCGAACGGATTGACGAACTCGAGAATTTCCTATTGCATCTGAAAGCAGAAACTCGTCCGGTTACAACGGTATGTGCATTTTTGCCCTAGGCCATAGTAGTTACTGGTTTCGAGTATCAGACTTGTGAAAATTTTGATGGTTTCTCAACCATTCCTTAACTTCAAACTCCCATATCTCGCGAAAGGATTGACGAACTCGAGAAATTCCTGTTGCATCTGAAATTAGAAACACGCCCCATTACAACTGTATGTGTATTTTTATCCCTAGGCCGTTGTAGTTATTGGTTTCGAGTATCAGACTTGCGATAATTTTGATGGTTTCTCAACCATTCCTTAACTTCAAACTCCCATATCTCGTGAACGGATTGACGAACTCGAGAATTTCCTATTCCATCTGAAAGCAGAAACTCGCCCGATTACATCGGTATGTGTATTTTTGCCCTAGGCCATAGTGGTTATTGGTTTCGAGTACCACACTTGCGAAAACTTTGATGGTTTCTCAACCATTCCTTATCTTCAAACTCCCATATCTCGCGAACGGATTGACGAACTCGAGAATTTCCCATTGCATCTGAAAGCAGAAACTCGCCCGATTACAACGGTATGTGTATTTTTGCCCTAGGCCATAGTGGTTATTGGTTTCGAGTATCAGACTTGCGAAAATTTTGATGGTTTCTCAACCATTCCTTAACTTCCAACTCCCATATCTCGCGAACGGATTGACGAACTCGAGAATTTTTTATTGCATCTGAAAGCAGAAACTCGCCCGATTACAACGGTATGTGTATTTTTCCCCTAGGCCATAGTAGTTATTGATTTCGAGTATCAGACTTGCGAAAATTTTGATGGTTTCTCAACCATTCCTTAACTTCAAACTCCCATTTCTCGCGAACGGATTGACGAACTCGAGAAATTCCTGTTGCATCTGAAAGTAGAAACTCGCCCGATTACAATGGTATGTGTACTTTTCCCCTAGGCCATTCCAGTTGTTGGTTTCGAGTATCAGACTTGCGATAATTTTGATGGTTTCTCAACCATTCCGTATCTTCACACTTACATATCTCGCGAACGGATTGACGAACTCGAGAACTTCCTATTGCATCTGAAAGCAGAAACTCGCCCGGTTACAACGGTATGTGCATTTTTGCCCTAGGCCATAGTAGTTATTGGTTTCGAGTATCAGACTTGCGAAAATTTTGATGGTTTCTCAAGCATTCCTTAACCTCAAACTCCCATATCTCGCGAACGGATTGACGAACTCGAGAAATTCCTGTTGCATCTGAAAGTAGAAACACGCCCGAATACAATGGTGTGTGTACTTTTCCCCTAGGCCATTCCAGTTATTGGTTTCGAGTATCAGACCCAAGGAAAATTTTGATGATTTCTCAGCCATTCTTTAAATTCAAACTCCCATATCTCGCGAACGCATTGACGAACTCGAGAAATTCCTGTTGTATCTGAAAGTATAAACTCGCACGATTACAAAGGTATGTGTATTTTTGCCCTAGGCGATAGTAGTTATTGGTTTCGAGTATCACACTTGCGAAAATTTTGATGTTTTCTCAACCATTCCTTAACTTCAAACTCCCATATCTCGCGAACGGATTGACGAACTCGAGAAATTCCTGTTGCATCTGAAAGTAGAAACACGCCCGATTACAACGGTATGTGTATTTTTCCCCTAGGCCATAGTAGTTATTGGTTTCGAGTATCAGACTTGCGAAAATTTTGATGGTTTCTCAAGCATTCCTTAACTTCAAACTCCCATATCTCGCGAACGGATTGACGAACTCGAGAAATTCCTGTTGCATCTGAAAGTAGAAACACGCCCGAATACAATGGTGTGTGTACTTTTCCCCTAGGCCATTCCAGTTATTGGTTTCGAGTATCAGACCCAAGGAAAATTTTGATGATTTCTCAGCCATTCTTTAAATTCAAACTCCCATATCTCGCGAACGCATTGACGAACTCGAGAAATTCCTGTTGTATCTGAAAGTATAAACTCGCACGATTACAAAGGTATGTGTATTTTTCCCCTAGGCCATTGTCGTTATTGGTTTCGAGTATCAGACTTGCGAAAATTTTGATGTTTTCTCAACCATTCCTTAACTTCAAACTCCCATATCTCGCGAACGGATTGACGAACTCGAGAAATTCCTGTTGCATCTGAAAGTAGAAACACGCCCGAATACAATGGTGTGTGTACTTTTCCCCTAGGCCATTCCAGTTATTGGTTTCGAGTATCAGACCCAAGGAAAATTTTGATGGTTTCTCAGCCATTCTTTAAATTCAAACTCCCATATCTCGCGAACGCATTGACGAACTCGAGAAATTCCTGTTGTATCTGAAAGTATAAACTCGCACGATTACAAAGGTATGTGTATTTTTGCCCTAGGCGATAGTAGTTATTGGTTTCGAGTATCACACTTGCGAAAATTTTGATGTTTTCTCAACCATTCCTTAACTTCAAACTCCCATATCTCGCGAACGGATTGACGAACTCGAGAAATTCCTGTTGCATCTGAAAGTAGAAACACGCCCGATTACAACGGTATGTGTATTTTTCCCCTAGGCCATAGTAGTTATTGGTTTCGAGTATCAGACTTGCGAAAATTTTGATGGTTTCTCAAGCATTCCTTAACTTCAAACTCCCATATCTCGCGAACGGATTGACGAACTCGAGAAATTCCTGTTGCATCTGAAAGTAGAAACACGCCCGAATACAATGGTGTGTGTACTTTTCCCCTAGGCCATTCCAGTTATTGGTTTCGAGTATCAGACCCAAGGAAAATTTTGATGATTTCTCAGCCATTCTTTAAATTCCAACTCCCATATCTCGCGAACGCATTGACGAACTCGAGAAATTCCTGTTGTATCTGAAAGTATAAACTCGCACGACTACAAAGGTATGTGTATTTTTCCCCTAGGCCATTGTCGTTATTGGTTTCGAGTATCAGACTTGCGAAAATTTTGATGTTTTCTCAACCATTCCTTAACTTCAAACTCCCATATCTCGCGAACGGATTGACGAACTCGAGAATTTTTTATTGCATCTGAAAGCAGAAACTCGCCCGATTACAACGGTATGTGTATTTTTCCCCTAGGCCATAGTAGTTATTGATTTCGAGTATCAGACTTGCGAAAATTGTGATGGTTTCTCAACCATTCCTTAACTTCAAACTCCCATATCTCGCGAACGGATTGACGAACTCGAGAAATTCCGGTTGCATCTGAAAGTAGAAACACGCCCGATTACAAAGGTATGTGTACTTTTCCCCTAGGCCATTCCAGTTATTGGTTTCGAGTATCAGACTTGCGATAATTTTGATGGTTTCTCAACCATTCCTTATCTTCACACTTACATATCTCGCGAACGGATTGACGAACTCGAGAACTTCCTATTGCATCTGAAACAGAAACTCGCCCGGTTACAACGGTATGTGCATTTTTGCCCTAGCCCATAGTAGTTATTGGTTTCGAGTATCAGACTTGCGAAAATTTTGATGGTTTCTCAACCATTCCTTAACTTCAAACTCCCATTTCTCGCGAACGGATTGACGAACTCGAGAAATTCCTGTTGCATCTGAAAGTAGAAACTCGCCCGATTACAATGGTATGTGTACTTTTCCCCTAGGCCATTCCAGTTGTTGGTTTCGAGTATCAGACTTGCGATAATTTTGATGGTTTCTCAACCATTCCGTATCTTCACACTTACATATCTCGCGAACGGATTGACGAACTCGAGAACTTCCTATTGCATCTGAAAGCAGAAACTCGCCCGGTTACAACGGTATGTGCATTTTTGCCCTAGGCCATAGTAGTTATTGGTTTCGAGTATCAGACTTGCGAAAATTTTGATGGTTTCTCAAGCATTCCTTAACCTCAAACTCCCATATCTCGCGAACGGATTGACGAACTCGAGAAATTCCTGTTGCATCTAAAAGTAGAAACACGCCCGAATACAATGGTGTGTGTACTTTTCCCCTAGGCCATTCCAGTTATTGGTTTCGAGTATCAGACCCAAGGAAAATTTTGATGATTTCTCAGCCATTCTTTAAATTCAAACTCCCATATCTCGCGAGCGCATTGACGAACTCGAGAAATTCCTGTTGTATCTGAAAGTATAAACTCGCACGATTACAAAGGTATGTGTATTTTTGCCCTAGGCGATAGTAGTTATTGGTTTCGAGTATCACACTTGCGAAAATTTTGATGTTTTCTCAACCATTCCTTAACTTCAAACTCCCATATCTCGCGAACGGATTGACGAACTCGAGAAATTCCTGTTGCATCTGAAAGTAGAAACACGCCCGATTACAACGGTATGTGTATTTTTCCCCTAGGCCATAGTAGTTATTGGTTTCGAGTATCAGACTTGCGAAAATTTTGATGGTTTCTCAAGCATTCCTTAACTTCAAACTCCCATATCTCGCGAACGGATTGACGAACTCGAGAAATTCCTGTTGCATCTGAAAGTAGAAACACGCCCGAATACAATGGTGTGTGTACTTTTCCCCTAGGCCATTCCAGTTATTGGTTTCGAGTATCAGACCCAAGGAAAATTTTGATGATTTCTCAGCCATTCTTTAAATTCAAACTCCCATATCTCGCGAACGCATTGACGAACTCGAGAAATTCCTGTTGTATCTGAAAGTATAAACTCGCACGATTACAAAGGTATGTGTATTTTTCCCCTAGGCCATTGTCGTTATTGGTTTCGAGTATCAGACTTGCGAAAATTTTGATGTTTTCTCAACCATTCCTTAACTTCAAACTCCCATATCTCGCGAACGGATTGACGAACTCGAGAAATTCCTGTTGCATCTGAAAGTAGAAACACGCCCGATTACAACGGTATGTGTATTTTTCCCCTAGGCCATTGTAGTTATTGGTTTCGATTATCAGACTTGCGAAAATTTTGATGGTTTCTCAACCATTCCTTAACTTCAAACTCCCATTTCTCGCGAACGGATTGACGAACTCGAGAAATTCCTGTTGCATCTGAAACTAGATTCTCGCCCGATTACAATGGTATGTGTACTTTTCCCCACGCCATTCCAGTTATTGGTTTCGAGTATCCGACTTGCGATAATTTTGATGGTTTCTCAACCATTCCTTAACTTCACACTTACATATCTCGCGAACGGATTGACGAACTCGAGAACTTCCTATTGCATCTGAAAGCAGAAACTCGCCCGGTTACAACGGTATGTGCATTTTTGCCCTAGGCCATAGTAGTTATTGGTTTCGAGTATCACATTTGCGAAAATTTTGATGGTTTCTCAACCATTCCTTAACTTCAAACTCCCATATCGTCGCGAACGGATTGACGAACTCGAGAAATTCCTGTTGCATGTGGAAGTAGAAACTCGCCCGATTACAACGGTATGTGTATTTTTCCCCTAGGCCATTGTCGTTATTGGTTTCGAGTATCAGACTTGCGAAAATTTTGATGGATGCTCAACCATTCCTTAACTTCAAACTCCCATTTCTCGCGAACGGAATGACGAACTCGAGAAATTCCTGTTGCATCTGAAAGTAGAAACTCGCCCGATTACAATGGTATGTGTACTTTTCCCCTAGGCCATTCCAGTTATTGGTTTCGAGTATCAGACTTGCGATAATTTTGATGGTTTCTCAACCATTCCTTAACTTCAAACTCCCATTTCTCGCGAACGGATTGACGAACTCGAGAAATTCCTGTTGCATCTGAAACTAGATTCTCGCCCGATTACAATGGTATGTGTACTTTTCCCCACGCCATTCCAGTTATTGGTTTCGAGTATCAGACTTGCGATAATTTTGATGGTTTCTCAACTATTCCTTATCTTCACACTTACATATCTCGCGAACGGATTGACGAACTCGAGAACTTCCTATTGCATCTGAAAGCAGAAACTCGCCCGGTTAAAACGGTATGTGCATTTTTGCCCTAGGCCATAGTAGTTATTGGTTTCGAGTATCAGACTTGCGAAAATTTTGATGGTTTCTCAAGCATTCCTTAACTTCAAACTCCCATATCTCGCGAACGGATTGACGAACTCGAGAAATTCCTGTTGCATCTGGAAGTAGAAACACGCCCGAATACAATGGTGTGTGTACTTTTCTCCTAGGCCATTCCAGTTATTGGTTTCGAGTATCAGACCCAAGGAAAATTTTGATGGTTTCTCAACCATTCCTTAACTTCAAACTCCCATATCTCGCGAACACAATGACGAACTCGAGAAATTCCTATTGCATCTGAAAGTAGAAACCAGCCAGATTACAATGCTGTGTGTACTTTTCCCCTAGGCCATTCCAGTTATTGGTTACGAGTATCAGACTTGCAAAAATTTTGATGGTTTCTCAATCATTCCTTAACTTCAAACTTCCATATCTCGCGAACGGATAGACGAACTCGAGAATTTCCTATTGCATCCGAAAGCAGAATCTCGCCCGATTACAACGGTATGTGTATTTTTGCCCTAGGCCATAATAGTTATTGGATTCGAGTATCAGACTTGCGAAAATTTTGATGATTTCTCAGCCATTCTTTAACTTCAAACTCCCATATCTCGCGAACGCATTGACGAACTCGAGAAATTCCTGTTGTATCTGAAAGTATAAACTCGCACGATTACAAAGGTATGTGTATTTTTGCCCTAGGCGATAGTAGTTATTGGTTTCGAGTATCAGACTTGCGAAAATTTTGATGGTTTCTCAACCATTCCTTAACTTCAAACTCCCATATCTCGCGAACGGATTGACGAACTCGAGAAATTCCTGTTGCATCTGAAAGTAGAAACACGCCCGATTACAAGGGTATGTGTATTTCTCCTCTAGGCCATTGTAGTTATTGGTTTCGATTATCAGACTTGCGAAAATTTTGATGGTTTCTCAACCATTCCTTAACTTCAAACTCCCATTTCTCGCGAACGGATTGACGAACTCGAGAAATTCCTGTTGCATCTGAAACTAGATTCTCGCCCGATTACAATGGTATGTGTACTTTTCCCCACGCCATTCCAGTTATTGGGTTCGAGTATCAGACTTGCGATAATTTTGATGGTTTCTCAACCATTCCTTAACTTCACACTTACATATCTCGCGAACGGATTGACGAACTCGAGAACTTCCTATTGCATCTGAAAGCAGAAACTCGCCCGGTTACAACGGTATGTGCATTTTTGCCCTAGGCCATAGTAGTTATTGGTTTCGAGTATCACACTTGCGAAAATTTTGATGGTTTCTCAACCATTCCTTAACTTCAAACTCCCATATCTCGCGAACGGATTGACGAACTCGAGAAATTCCTGTTGCATGTGGAAGTAGAAACTCGCCCGATTACAATGGTATGTGTACTTTTCCCCTAGGCCATTCCAGTTATTGGTTTCGAGTATCAGACTTGCGATAATTTTGATGGTTTCTCAACCATTCCTTAACTTCAAACTCCCATTTCTCGCGAACGGATTGACGAACTCGAGAAATTCCTGTTGCATCTGAAACTAGATTCTCGCCCGATTACAATGGTATGTGTACTTTTCCCCACGCCATTCCAGTTATTGGTTTCGAGTATCAGACTTGCGATAATTTTGATGGTTTCTCAACTATTCCTTATCTTCACACTTACATATCTCGCGAACGGATTGACGAACTCGAGAACTTCCTATTGCATCTGAAAGCAGAAACTCGCCCGGTTACAACGGTATGTGCATTTTTGCCCTAGGCCATAGTAGTTATTGGTTTCGAGTATCAGACTTGCGAAAATTTTGATGGTTTCTCAAGCATTCCTTAACTTCAAACTCCCATATCTCGCGAACGGATTGACGAACTCGAGAAATTCCTGTTGCATCTGGAAGTAGAAACACGCCCGAATACAATGGTGTGTGTACTTTTCTCCTAGGCCATTCCAGTTATTGGTTTCGAGTATCAGACCCAAGGAAAATTTTGATGGTTTCTCAACCATTCCTTAACTTCAAACTCCCATATCTCGCGAACACAATGACGAACTCGAGAAATTCCTATTGCATCTGAAAGTAGAAACCAGCCAGATTACAATGCTGTGTGTACTTTTCCCCTAGGCCATTCCAGTTATTGGTTACGAGTATCACACTTGCAAAAATTTTGATGGTTTCTCAATCATTCCTTAACTTCAAACTCCCATATCTCGCGAACGGATTGACGAACTCGAGAAATTCCTGTTGCATGTGGAAGTAGAAACTCGCCCGATTACAATGGTATGTGTACTTTTCCCCTAGGCCATTCCAGTTATTGGTTTCGTGTATCAGACCCATGGAAAATTTTGATGGTTTCTCAACCATTCCTTAACTTCAAACTCCCATATCTCGCGAACGGAATGACGAACTCGAGAATTTCCTATTGCATCTGAAAGCAGAAACTCGCCCGATTACAACGGTATGTGTATTTTTCCCCTAGGCCATTGTTGTTATTGATTTCGAGTATCACAATTGCGAAAATTTTGATGGTTTCTCAACCATTCCTTAACTTCACACTTACATATCTCGCGAACGGATGGAAAAACTCGAGTATTTCCTATTGCATCTGAAAGCAGAAACTCGCCCGATTACAACGGTATGTGTATTTCCCCCCTAGGCCATTGTTGTTATTGATTTCGAGTATCACAATTGCGAAAATTTTGATGGTTTCTCAACCATTCCTTAACTTCACACTTACATATCTCGCGAACGGATGGAAGAACTCGAGTATTTCCTATTGCATCTGAAAGCAGAAACTCGCCCGATTACAACGGTATGTGTATTTTTCCCCTAGGCCATTGTAGTTATTGGTTCGAGTATCACACTTGCGAAAATTTTGATTGTTTCTCAACCATTCCTTAACTTCAAACTCCCATATCTCGCGAACGTATTGACGAACTCGAGAAATTCCTGTTGCATCTGAAAGCAGAAACTCGCCCGATTACAACGGTATGTGCATTTTTGCCCTAGGCCATAGTAGTTATTGGTTTCGAGTATCAGACTTGCGAAAATTTTGATGGTTTCTCAACCATTCCTTATCTTCACACTTCCATATCTGGCGAACGGATTGACGAACTCGAGAATTTCCTATTGCATCTAAAAGCAGAAACTCGCCCTATTACAACGGTGTGTGTTCTTTTCCACTAGGCCATTCCAGTTGTTGTTTTCGGGTATCAGACCAGCGAAAATTTTGATGGTTTCTCAAGCATTCCCTAACTTCAAACTTCCATATCTCGCGAACGGATTGGCGAACTCGAGAATTTCCTGTTGCATCTGAAAGTAGAAACTCGCCCGATTACAACGGTATGTGTACTTTTCCCCTAGGCCATTCCAGTTATTGGTTTCGAGTATCAGACTTGCGAAAATTTTGATGGTTTCTCAACCATTCCTTAACTTCAAACTCCCATATCTCGCGAACGGATTGACGAACTCGAGAAATTCCTGTTGCATCTGAAAGTAGAAACTCGCCCGATTACAATGGTATGTGTACTTTTCCCGTAGGCCATTCCAGTTATTGGTTTCGAGTATCAGACTTGCGATAATTATGATGGTTTCTCAACCATTCCTTATCTTCACACTTACATATCTCGCGAACGGATTGACGAACTCGAGAACTTCCTATTGCATCTGAAACAGAAACTCGCCCGGTTACAACGGTATGTGCATTTTTGCCCTAGGCCATAGTAGTTATTGGTTTCGAGTGTCAGACTTGCGAAAATTTTGATGGTTTCTCAAGCATTCCTTAACTTCAAACTCCCATATCTCGCGAACGGATTGACGAACTCGAGAAATTCCTGTTGCATCTGAAAGTAGAAACACGCCCGAATACAATGGTGTGTGTACATTTCTCCTAGGCCATTCCAGTTATTGGTTTCGAGTATCAAACTTGCAAAATTTTGATGGTTTCTCAATCATTCCTTAACTTCAAACTTCCATATCTCGCGAACGGATAGACGAACTCGAGAATTTCCTATTGCATCCGAAAGCAGAAAATCGCCCGATTACAACGGTATGTGTATTTTTGCCCTAGGCCATAATAGTTGTTGGATTCGAGTATCAGACTTGGGAAAATTTTGATGGTTTCTCAAGCATTCCTTAACTTCAAACTCCCATATCTCGCGAACGGATTGACGAACTCGAGAAATTCCTGTTGTATCTGAAAGTATAAACTCGCACGATTACAAAGGTATGTGTATTTTTGCCCTAGGCGATAGTAGTTATTGGTTTCGAGTATCAGACTTGCGAAAATTTTGATGGTTTCTCAACCATTCCTTAACTTCAAACTCCCATATCTCGCGAACGGATTGACGAACTCAAGAAATTCCTGTTGCATCTGAAAGTAGAAACACGCCCGATTACAACGGTATGTGCATTTTTGCCATAGGCCATAGTAGTTATTGGTTTCGAGTATCAGACTTGGGAAAATTTTGATGGTTTCTCAAACATTCCTTAACTTCAAACTCCCATATCTCGCGAACGGATTGACGAACTCGAGAAATTCCTGTTGCATCTGAAAGTAGAAACACGCCCGAATACAATGGTGTGTGTACATTTCTCCTAGGCCATTCCAGTTATTGGTTTCGAGTATCAGACCCAAGGAAAATTTTGATGGTTTCTCAACTATTCCTTAACTTCAAACTCCCATATCTCGCGAACACAATGACGAACTCGAGAAATTCCTATTGCATCTGAAAGTAGAAACCAGCCAGATTACAATGGTGTGTGTACTTTTCCCCTAGGCCATTCCAGTTATTGGTTTCGAGTATCAGACTTGCAAAAATTTTGATGGTTTCTCAATCATTCCTTAACTTCAAACTTCCATATCTAGCGAACGGATAGACGAACTCGAGAATTTCCTATTGCATCCGAAAGCAGAAACTCGCCCGATTACAACGGTATGTGTATTTTTGCCCTAGGCCATAATAGTTATTGGATTCGAGTATCAGACTTGCGAAAATTTTGATGATTTCTCAGCCATTCTTTAACTTCAAAATCCCATATCTCGCGAACGCATTGACGAACTCGAGAAATTCCTGTTGTATCTGAAAGTATAAACTCGCACGATTACAAAGGTATATGTATTTTTGCCCTAGGCGATAGTA
This sequence comes from Ptiloglossa arizonensis, assembly GCF_051014685.1. NCBI lineage: Eukaryota > Metazoa > Arthropoda > Insecta > Hymenoptera > Colletidae > Ptiloglossa > Ptiloglossa arizonensis. The sequence goes on from NW_027478516.1 coordinate 226,655, forward strand.
GTTATTGGTTTCGAGTATCAGACTTGCGAAAATTTTGATGGTTTCTCAACCATTCCTTAACTTCAAACTCCCATATCTCGCGAACGGATTGACGAACTCGAGAAATTCCTGTTGCATCTGAAAGTAGAAACACGCCCGATTACAACGGTATGTGCATTTTTGCCCTAGGCCATAGTAGTTATTGGTTTCGAGTATCAGACTTGCGAAAATTTTGATGGTTTCTCAAGCATTCCTTAACTTCAAACTCCCATTTCACGCGAACGGATTGACGAACTCGAGAAATTCCTGTTGCATCTGAAAGTAGAAACTCGCCCGATTACAATGGTATGTGTACTTTTCCCCTAGGCCATTCCAGTTATTGGTTTCAAGTATCAGACTTGCGAAAATTTTGATGGTTTCTCAAGCATTCCTTAACTTCAAACTCCCATATCTCGCGAACGGATTGACGAACTCGAGAAATTCCTGTTGCATCTGAAAGTAGAAACACGCCCGAATACAATGGTGTGTGTACATTTCTCCTAGGCCATTCCAGTTATTGGTTTCGAGTATCAGACCCAAGGAAAATTTTGATGGTTTCTCAAGCATTCCTTAACTTCAAACTCCCATATCTCGCGAACACAATGACGAACTCGAGAAATTCCTATTGCATCTGAAAGTAGAAACCAGCCAGATTACAATGGTGTGTGTACTTTTCCCCTAGGCCATTCCAGTTATTGGTTTCGAGTATCAAACTTGCAAAATTTTGATGGTTTCTCAATCATTCCTTAACTTCAAACTTCCATATCTCGCGAACGGATAGACGAACTCGAGAATTTCCTATTGCATCCGAAAGCAGAAACTCGCCCGATTACAACGGTATGTGTATTTTTGCCCTAGGCCATAATAGTTGTTGGATTCGAGTATCAGACTTGGGAAAATTTTGATGGTTTCTCAAGCATTCCTTAACTTCAAACTCCCATTTCACGCGAACGGATTGACGAACTCGAGAAATTCCTGTTGCATCTGAAAGTAGAAACTCGCCCGATTACAATGGTATGTGTACTTTTCCCCTAGGCCATTCCAGTTATTGGTTTCAAGTATCAGACTTGCGAAAATTTTGATGGTTTCTCAACCATTCCTTAACTTCAAACTCCCATATCTCGCGAACGGATTGACGAACTCGAGAAATTCCTGTTGCATCTGAAAGTAGAAACACGCCCGATTACAACGGTATGTGCATTTTTCCCCTAGGCCATTGCAGTTCTTGGTTTCGATTATCAGACTTGCGAAAATTTTGATGGTTCCTCAACCATTCCTTAACTTCAAACTCCCATTTCTCGCGAACGGATTGACGAACTCGAGAAATTCCTGTTGCGTTTGAAACTAGATTCTCGCCCGATTACAATGGTATGTGTACTTTTCCCCACGCCATTCCAGTTATTGGTTTCGAGTATCAGACTTGCGATAATTTTGATGGTTTCTCAACCATTCCTTAACTTCACACTTACATATCTCGCGAACGTATTGACGAACTCGAGAACTTCCTATTGCATCTGAAAGCAGAAACTCGCCCGGTTACAACGGTATGTGCATTTTTGCCCTAGGCCATAGTAGTTATTGGTTTCGAGTATCACAATTGCGAAAATTTTGATGGTTTCTCAACCATTCCTTAACTTCAAACTCCCATTTCACGCGAACGGATTGACGAACTCGAGAAATTCCTGTTGCATCTGAAAGTAGAAACTCGCCCGTTTACAATGGTATGTGTACTTTTCCCCTAGGCCATTCCAGTTATTGGTTTCGAGTAAAAGACTTGCGATAATTTTGATGGTTTCTCAACCATTCCTTATCTTCACACTTACATATCTCGCGAACGGATTGACGAACTCGAGAACTTCCTATTGCATCTGAAAGCAGAAACTCGCCCGGTTACAACGGTATGTGCATTTTTGCCCTAGGCCATAGTAGTTATTGGTTTCGAGTATCAGACATGCGAAAATTTTGATGGTTTCTCAAGCATTCCTTAACTTCAAACTCCCATTTCTCGCGAACGGATTGACGAACTCGAGAAATTCCTGTTGCATCTGAAAGTAGAAACACGCCCGAATACAATGGTGTGTGTACTTTTCTGCTAGGCCATTCCAGTTATTGGTTTCGAGTATCAGACCCATGGAAAATTTTGATGGTTTCTCAACCATTCCTTAACTTCAAACTCCCGTATCTCGCGAACGGAATGACGAACTCGAGAATTTCCTATTGCATCTGAAAGCAGAAACTCGCCCGATTACAACGGTATGTGTATTTTTCCCCTAGGCCATTGTTGTTATTAATTTCGAGTATCATAATTGCGAAAATTTTGATGGTTTCTCAACCATTCCTTAACTTCACACTTACATATCTCGCGAACGGATGGAAGAACTCGAGTATTTCCTATTGCATCTGAAAGCAGAAACTCGCCCGATTACAACGGTATGTGTATTTCTCCCCTAGGCCATTGTAGTTATTGGTTCGAGTATCACACTTGCGAAAATTTTGATGGTTTCTCAACCATTCCTTATCTTCACACTTCCATATCTGGCGAACGGATTGACGAACTCGAGAATTTCCTATTGCATCTAAAAGCAGAAACTCGCCCTATTACAACGGTGTGTGTTCTTTTCCCCTAGGTCATTCCAGTTGTTGTTTTCGAGTATCACACTTGCGAAAATTTTGATGGTTTCTCAAGCATTCCTTAACTTCAAACTCCCATATCTCGCGAACGAATTGACGAACTCGAGAGATTCCTGTTGCATCTGAAAGTAGAAACTCGCCCGATTACAGCGGTATGTGTATTTTTCCCCTAGGCCATTGTAGTTATTGGTTTCGCGTATCAGACTTGCGAAAATTTTGATGGTTTCTCAACCATTCCATAACTTCAAACTCCCATATCTCGCGAACGGATTGACGAACTCGAGAAATTCCCGCTGCATCTGAAAGTAGAAACTCGCCCGTTTACAATGGTGAGTTTACTTTTCCCCTTGGCCATTCCAGTTATTCGTTTCTAGCATCAGAATTGCGAAAATTTTGATGGTTTCTCAAGCATTCCTTAACTTCAAACTCCCATATCTCGCGAACGGATTGACGAACTCGAGAAATTCCTGTTGCATCTGAAAGCAGAAACTCGCCCGATTACAACGGTATGTGCATTGTTGCCCTAGGCCACAGTAGTTATTGGTTTCGAGTATCAGACTTGCGAAAATTTTGATGGTTTCTCAACCATTCCTTAACTTCAAACTCCCATATCTCGCGAACGGATTGACGAACTCGAGAAATTCCTGTTGCATCTGAAAGTAGAACCTCGCCCGATTACAACGGTATTTGTATTTTTCCCCTAGGCCATTGTAGTTATTGGTTTCGCGTATCAGACTTGCGAAAATTTTGATGGTTTCTCAACCATTCCTTAACTTCAAACTCCCGTATCTCGCGAACGGATTGACGAACTCCAGAATTTCCTATTGCATCTGAAAGCAGAAACTCGCCCGAATACAACGGTATGTGTATTTTTGCCCTAGGCCATAGTAGTTATTGGTTTCGAGTATCACACTTGCGAAAATTTTGATGGTTTCTCAACCATTCCTTAACTTCAAACTCCCATATCTCGCGAACGGATTGACGAACTCGAGAAATTCCTGTTGCATCTGAAAGTAGAACCTCGCCCGATTACGACGGTATTTGTATTTTTCCCCTAGGCCATTGTAGTTATTGGTTTCGCGTATCAGACTTGCGAAAATTTTGATGGTTTCTCAACCATTCCTTAATTTCATACTCCCATATCTCGCGAACAGATTAACGAACTCCAGAATTTCCTATTGCATCTGAAAGCAGAAACTCGCCCGAATACAACGGTATGTGTATTTTTGCCCTAGGCCATTGTAGTTATTGGTTTCGCGTATCAGACTTGCGAAAATTTTGATGGTTTCTCAAGCATTCCTTAACTTCAAACTCCCATATCTCGCGAACGGATTGAGGAACTCGAGAAATTCCAGTTGCATCTGAAAGTAGAAACTCGCCCGATTACAACGGTATTTGTGTTTTGCCCCTAGGCCATTGTAGTTATTGGTTTCGAGTATCAGATTTACGAAAATTTTGATAGTTTCTCAAACATTCCTTAACTTCAAACTCCCATATCTCGCGAACGGATTGACGAACTCGAGAAATTCCTGTTGCATCTGAAAATAGAAACTCGCCCGATTACAAAGCTATGTGTGTTTTTCCCCTAGGCCTCTGTAGTTATTGGTTTCGAGTATCAGATTTGCGAAAATTTTGATGGTTTCTCAACGATTCCTTAATTTCAAACTCCCATACCTCGCGAACGGATTGGCGAACTCGAGAAATTCCTGTTGCATCTGAAAGTGGAAAGTCGCCCGATTACAATGGTGTATGTACTTTTCCCCTAGGCCATTCCAGTTATAGGTTTCGAGTATCAGACCAGCGAATATTTTGTTGGTTTCTCAAACATTCCGTAACTTCAAACTCCCATATCTCGCGAACGGAATGACGAACTCGAGAAATTGCTGTTGCATCTGAAAGTAGAAACTCGCCCGATTACAACGGTATTTGTGTTTTGCCCCTAGGCCTCTGTAGTTATTGGTTTCTAGCATCAGAATTGCGAAAATTTTGATGGTTTCTCAACCATTCCTCAACTTCAAACTCCCATATCTCGCGAACGGATTGACGAACTCGAGAAATTCCTGTTGCATCTGAAAGCAGAAACTCGCCCGATTACAACGGTATGTGCATTTTTGCCCTAGGCCATAGTAGTTATTGGTTTCGAGTATCACACTTGCGAAAATTTTGATGGTTTCTCAACCATTCCTTAACTTCAAACTCCCATATCTCGCGAACGGATTGACGAACTCGAGGACTTCCGGTTGCATCTGGAAGTAGAAACTCGCCCGATTACAACGGTATGTGTATTTTTGCCCTAGGCCGTAGTAGTTATTGGTTTCGAGTATCAGACTTGCGAAAATTTTGTTGGTTTCTCAACCATTCCTTAATTTCATACTCCCATACCTCGCGAACGGATTGACGAACTCGAGAAATTCCTGTTGCATCTGAAAGCAGAAACTCGCCCCATTACAACGGTGTGTGTACTTTTCCCCTAGGCCATTCCAGTTATTGGTCTCGAGTAACAGACTTGCGAAAATTTTGATGGTTTCTCAACCACTCCTTAACTTCAAACTCCCATATCTCGCGAACAGATTAACGAACTCCAGAATTTCCTATTGCATCTGAAAGCAGAAACTCGCCCGAATACAACGGTATGTGTATTTTTGCCCTAGGCCATTGTAGTTATTGGTTTCGCGTATCAGACTTGCGAAAATTTTGATGGTTTCTCAAGCATTCCTTAACTTCAAACTCCCATATCTCGCGAACGGATTGAGGAACTCGAGAAATTCCAGTTGCATCTGAATGTAGAAACTCGCCCGATTACAACGGTATTTGTGTTTTGCCCCTAGGCCATTGTAGTTATTGGTTTCGAGTATCAGATTTACGAAAATTTTGATAGTTTCTCAAACATTCCTTAACTTCAAACTCCCATATCTCGCGAACGGATTGACGAACTCGAGAAATTCCTGTTGCATCTGAAAATAGAAACTCGCCCGATTACAAAGCTATGTGTGTTTTTCCCCTAGGCCTCTGTAGTTATTGGTTTCGAGTATCAGATTTGCGAAAATTTTGATGGTTTCTCAACGATTCCTTAATTTCAAACTCCCATACCTCGCGAACGGATTGGCGAACTCGAGAAATTCCTGTTGCATCTGAAAGTGGAAAGTCGCCCGATTACAATGGTGTATGTACTTTTCCCCTAGGCCATTCCAGTTATAGGTTTCGAGTATCAGACCAGCGAAAATTTTGATGGTTTCTCAAACATTCCGTAACTTCAAACTCCCATATCTCGCGAACGGAATGACGAACTCGAGAAATTCCTGTTGCATCTGAAAGTAGAAACTCGCCCGATTACAATGGTGTGTGTACTTTTCCTCTAGGCCAATCCAGTTATTGGTTTCGAGTATCAGACCAGCGAAAATTTTGATGATTTCTCAATCATTCCTTAACTCCAAACTCCCATATCTCGCGAACGGAATGACGAACTCGAGAAATTCCTGTTGCATCTGAAAGTATTATAGAAACTCGCCCGATTACAACGGTGTGTGTACTTTTCGCCTAGGCCATTCCAGTTATTGGTTTCGAGTATCAGACCAGCGGAAATTTTGATGGTTTCTCAACCATTCCTTAACTTCAAACTCCCATTTCTCGCGAACGGATTGACGAACTCGAGAAATTCCTGTTGCATCTGAAAGTAGAAACTCGCCCCATTACAACGGTGTGTGTACTTTTCCCCTAGGCCATTCCAGTTATTGGTTTCGCGTATCAGACTTGCGAAAATTTTGATGGTTTCTCAAGCATTCCTTAAATTCAAACTCCCATACCTCGCGAACGGATTGGCGAACTCGAGAAATTCCTGTTGCATCTGAAAGTGGAAACTCGCCCGATTACAATGGTGTATGTACTTTTCCCCTAGGCCATTCCAGTTATAGGTTTCGAGTATCAGACCAGCGAAAATTTTGATGGTTTCTCAAACATTCCGTAACTTCAAACTCCCATACCTCGCGAACGGAATGACGAACTCGAGAAATTCCTGTTGCATCTGAAAGTAGAAACTCGCCCGATTACAATGGTGTGTGTACTTTTCCCCTAGGCCATTCCAGTTATTGGTTTCGAGTACCAGACTTGCGAAAATTTTGATGGTTTCTCAACCATTCCTTAAATTCAATCTCCCATATCTCTCGAACGGATTGACGAACTCGAGAATTTCCTATTGCATCTGAAAGCAGAAACTCTCCCGATTACAACGGTATGTGTATTTTTGCCCTAGGCCATTGTAGTTATTGGTTTCGGGTATCAGACTTGCGAAAATTTTTATGGTTTCTCAACCATTCCTTAACACCAAACACCCATATCTCTCGAACGGATTGACGAACTCGAGAATTTCCTATTGCATCTGAAAGCAGAAACTCTACCGATTACAACGGTATGTGTATTTTTGCCCTAGGCCATTGTAGTTATTGTTTTCGGGTATCAGACTTGCGAAAATTTTTATGGTTTCTCAACCATTCCTTAACACCAAACTCCCATATCTCTCGAACGGATTGACGAACTCGAGAATTTCCTATTGCACCTGAAACCAGAAACTCGCCCGATTACAACGGTATCTGTATTTTTGCCCTAGGCCATAGTAGTTATTGGTCTCGAATATCAGACTTGCGAAAATTTTGATGGTTTCTCAACCATTCCTTAACTTCAAACTCCCATATCTCGCGAACGGATTGACGAAATCGAGAAATTCCTCTTGCATCTGAAAGTAGAAACTCGCCCGATTACTCTGGTGTGTGTACTTTTCCCCTAGGCCATTCCAGTTTTTCGTTTCTAGCATCAGAATTGCGATAATTTTGATGGTTTCACAACCACTCCTTAACTTCAAACTCCCATATCTCGCGAATGGATTGACGAACTCGAGAAATTCCTGTTGCATCCGAAAGAAGAAACACGCCAGATTACAAAGGTATGTGTATTTTTCATCTAGGCCATTGTAGTTATTGGTTTCGCGTATCAGACTTGCGAAAATTTTGATGGTTTCTCAAGCATTCCTTAACTTCAAACTCCCATACCTCGCGAACGGATTGGCGAACTCGAGAAATTCCTGTTGCATCTGAAAGTGGAAACTCGCCCGATTACAATGGTGTATGTACTTTTCCCCTAGGCCATTCCAGTTATAGGTTTCGAGTATCAGACCAGCGAAAATTTTGATGGTTTCTCAAACATTCCGTAACTTCAAACTCCCATACCTCGCGAACGGAATGACGAACTCGAGAAATTGCTGTTGCATCTGAAAGTAGAAACTCGCCCGATTACAATGGTGTGTGTACTTTTCCCCTAGGCCATTCCAGTTATTGGTTTCGAGTATCAGACTTGCGAAAATTTTGATGGTTTCTCAACCATTCCTTAAATTCAATCTCCCATATCTCTCGAACGGATTGACGAACTCGAGAATTTCCTATTGCATCTGAAAGCAGAAACTCTCCCGATTACAACGGTATGTGTATTTTTGCCCTAGGCCATTGTAGTTATTGGTTTCGGGTATCAGACTTGCGAAAATTTTTATGGTTTCTCAACCATTCCTTAACACCAAACACCCATATCTCTCGAACGGATTGACGAACTCGAGAATTTCCTATTGCACCTGAAACCAGAAACTCGCCCGATTACAACGGTATCTGTATTTTTGCCCTAGGCCATAGTAGTTATTGGTCTCGAATATCAGACTTGCGAAAATTTTGATGGTTTCTCAACCATTCCTTAACTTCAAACTCCCATATCTCGCGAACGGATTGACGAAATCGAGAAATTCCTCTTGCATCTGAAAGTAGAAACTCGCCCGATTACTCTGGTGTGCGTACTTTTCCCCTAGGCCATTCCAGTTTTTCGTTTCTAGCATCAGAATTGCGATAATTTTGATGGTTTCACAACCACTCCTTAACTTCAAACTCCCATATCTCGCGAACGGATTGACGAACTCGAGAAATTCCTGTTGCATCCGAAAGAAGAAACACGCCAGATTACAAAGGTATGTGTATTTTTCATCTAGGCCATTGTAGTTATTGGTTTCGCGTATCAGACTTGCGAAAATTTTGATGGTTTCTCAAGCATTCCTTAACTTCAAACTCCCATACCTCGCGAAAGGATTGGCGAACTCGAGAAATTCCTGTCGCATCTGAAAGTGGAAACTCGCCCGATTACAATGGTGTGTGTACTTTTTCACTAGGCCATTCCAGTTGTTGGTTTCGAGTATCAGACTTGCGAAAATTTTGATGGCTTCTCAACCACACCTTAACTTCAATCTCCCACATCTCGCGAACGGATTGATGAACTCGAGAAATTCCTGTTGCATCTGAAAGTAGAAACACGCCCGATTACAAAGGTATGTGTATTTTTCCCCTAGGCCATTGTAGTTATTGGTTTCGAGTATCAGACTTGCGAAAATTTTGATGGTTTCTCAACCACTCCTTAACTTTAAACTCCCATATCTCGCGAACGGATTGACGAACTCGAGAAATTCCTGTTGCATCTGAAAGTGGAAACTCGCCCGATTACAATGTTGTGTGTACTTTTCCCCTAGGCCATTCCAGTTATTGGTTTCGAGTATCAGACTTGCGAAAATTTTGATGGTTTCTCAACCATTCCTTAACTTCAATCTCCCATATCTCTCGAACGGATTGACGAACTCGAGTATTTCCTATTGCATCTGAAAGCAGAAACTCTCCCGATTACAACGGTATGTGTATTTTTGCCCTAGGCCATTTTAGTTATTGGTTTCGAGTATCAGACTTGCGAAAATTTTGATGGTTTCTCAACCACTCCTTAACTTTAAACTCCCATATCTCGCGAACGGATTGACAAACTCGAGAAATTCCTGTTGCATCTGAAACAGAAACTCGTCCGATTACAACGGTATGTGTATTTTGGCCCTAGGCCATAGTAGTTATTGGTTTCGAGTATCAGACATGCGAAAATTTTTATGGTTTCTCAACCATTCCTTAACACCATACTCCCATATCTCTCGAACGGATTGACGAACTCGAGAATTTCCTATTGCACCTGAAAGCAGAAACTCGCCCGATTACAACGGTATGTGTATTTTTGCCCTAGGCCATTCCAGTTATTGGTTTCGAGTATCAGACAAGCGAAAATTTTGATGGTTTCTCATCCATTCCTTACATTCATACACCCATATCTCGCGAACGGAATGACGAACTCGAGAAATTCCTGTTGCATCTGAAACAGAAACTCGTCCGATTACAATGGTGTGTGTAATTTTCCCCTAGGCCATTCCAATTATCGGTTTCGAGGACCAGACCAGCGAAAATTTTGATGGTTTCTTAACCATTCCTTAACTTCAAACTCCCATTTCTCGCGAACGGATTGACGAACTCGAGAAATTCCTGTTGCATCTGAAAGTAGAAACTCGCCCCATTACAACGGTGTGTGTACTTTTCCCCTAGGCCATTCCAGTTATTGGTTTCGAGTATCAGACTTGCGAAAATTTTGATGGTTTCTCGACCATTCCTTAACTTCAAACTCCCATATGTCGCGAACGGCTGACGAACTCGAGAAATTCCTGTTGCATCTGAAACCAGAAACTCGTACGATTACAACGGTATGTGTATTTTTGCCCTAGGCCATTCCAGTTATTGGTTTCGAGTATCAGACCAGCGAAAATTTTGATGGTTTCTCATCCATTCCTTACATTCATACACCCATATCTCGCGAACGAATTGACGAACTCGAGAAATTCCTGTTGCATCTGAAAGTAGAAACTCCCACGATTACAAAGGTATGTGTATTTTTGCCCTAGGCCATTCCAGTTATTGGTTTCGAGTATCAGACCAGCGAAAATTTTGATGGTTTCCTAACCATTCCTTAACTTCAAACTCCCATTTCTCGCGAACGGATTGACGAACTCGAGAAATTCCTGTTGCATCTGAAAGCAGAAACTCGCCCCATTACAACGGTGTGTGTACTTTTCCCCTAGGCCATTCCAGTTATTGGTCTCGAGTAACAGACTTGCGAAAATTTTGCCGGTTTCTCAACCACTCCTTCACTTCAAACTCCCATATCTCGCGAACAGATTAACGAACTCCAGAATTTCCTATTGCATCTGAAAGTAGAAACTCGCCCGATTACAAAGCTATGTGTATTTTTCCCCTACGCCTTTGTAGTTATTGGTTTCGAGTATCAGACTTGCGAAAATTTTGATGGTTTCTCAAACATTCCGTAACATCAAACTCCCATATCTCGCGAACGTATTGACGAACTCGAGAAATTCCTGTTGCATCTGAAAGTAGAAACTCGCCCGATTACAAAGGTATGTGTATTTTTCCCCTAAGCCTTTGTAGTTGTTGGTTTCGAGTATCAGACTTGCGCAAATTTTGATGGTTTCTCAAGCATTCCTTAACTTCAAACTCACATATCTCGCTAACGAATTGCCGTATCCGAAAAATGTCTGTTGCATCTGAAAGTAGAAACTCTCCCGATTACAAGGGTATGTGTATTTTTCCCCTAGGCCATTCCAGTTATTGGTTTCAAGTATCAGACTTGCGAAAATTTTGATGGTTTCTCAACCGTTCCTTAATTTCAAACTCCCATATCTCGCGAACGGATTGGTGAACTCGATTATTTCCTGTTGCACCTTAAAGTAGAAACACGACCGATTACAATGGTGTGTGTACTTCTCCCCTAGGTCATTCCAGTTATTCGATTCTAGCATCAGAATTGCGAAAATTTTGATGGTTTCTCAACCATTCCTTAACTTCAAACTCCCATATCTCGCGAACAGATTGACGAACTCGAGAAATTCCTGTTGCATCTGACACCAGAAACTCGTCCGATTGCAACGGTTTGTGTATTTTTGCCCTACGCCTTTGTAGTTATTGGTTTCGAGTATCAGACTTGCGAAAATTTTGATGGTTTCTCAAACATTCCGTAACATCAAACTCCCATATCTCGCGAACGTATTGACGAACTCGAGAAATTCCTGTTGCATCTGAAAGTAGAAACTCGCCCGATTACAAAGGTATGTGTATTTTTCCCCTAAGCCTTTGTAGTTGTTGGTTTCGAGTATCAGACTTGCGCAAATTTTGATGGTTTCTCAAGCATTCCTTAACTTCAAACTCACATATCTCGCTAACGGATTGCCGTATCCGAAAAATGTCTGTTGCATCTGAAAGTAGAAACTCTCCCGATTACAAGGGTATGTGTATTTTTCCCCTAGGCCATTCCAGTTATTGGTTTCAAGTATCAGACTTGCGAAAATTTTGATGGTTTCTCAACCGTTCCTTAATTTCAAACTCCCATATCTCGCGAACGGATTGGTGAACTCGATTATTTCCTGTTGCACCTTAAAGTAGAAACACGACCGATTACAATGGTGTGTGTACTTCTCCCCTAGGTCATTCCAGTTATTCGATTCTAGCATCAGAATTGCGAAAATTTTGATGGTTTCTCAACCATTCCTTAACTTCAAACTCCCATATCTCGCGAACAGATTGACGAACTCGAGAAATTCCTGTTGCATCTGACACCAGAAACTCGTCCGATTGCAACGGTTTGTGTATTTTTGCCCTAGGCCATAGTAGTTATTGGTTTCGAGTATCAGACTTGCGAAAATTGTGATGGTTTCTCAAGCATTCATTAACTTCAAACTCACATATCTCGCGAACGGATTGCCGAATCCGAAAAATGTCTGTTGCATCTGAAAGTAGAAACTCTCCCGATTACAACGGTATGTGTATTTTTCCCCTAAGCCTTTGTAGTTGTTGGTTTCGAGTATCAGACTTGCGAAAATTTTGATGGTTTCTCAACCATTCCTTAACTTCAAACTCCCATATCTCGCGAACGGATTGACGAACTCGAGAAATTCCTCTTGCATCTGAAAGCAGAAACTCGCTCGATTACAGTGGTATGTGTATTTTTGCCCTAGGCCACAGTTGTTATTGGTTTCGAGTATCAGACTTGCGAAAATTGTGATGGTTTCTCAAGCATTCCTTAACTTCAAACTCCCATATCTCGCGAACGGATTGACGAACTCGAGAAATTCCTGTAGCATCTGAAACCAGAAACTCGTCCGATTACAGCGGTATGTGTATTTTTGCTCTAGGCCATAGTAGTTGTTGGTTTCGAGTATCAGACTTGCGAAAATTTTGATGGTTTCTCAACCATTCCTTAACTTCAAACTCACATATCTCGCGGACGGATTGACGAACTCGAGAAATTCCTGTTGCATCTGAATGTTGAAACCCGCCCGATTACAATGGTGAGTGTACTATTCCCCTGGGCCGTTTCATTTATTGGTTTCGAGTATCAGACCTGCGAAAATTTTGATGGTTTCTCAACCATTCCTTAATTTCAAACTCCCATACTTCGCGAACGGATTGGCGAACTCGAGAAATTCCTGTTGCATCTGAAAGTAGAAACTCGCCCGATTACATTGGTTTGTGAACTTTTCCCCTAGGCCATTCCAGTTCTTCGTTTCTAGCATCAGAATAGCGAAAATTTTGATGGTTTCTCAACCATCTCTTAACTCCAAACTCCGATATTTCGCGAACGCATTGACGAATCCGAAAAATTTCTGTTGCATCTGAAAGTAGAAACTCTCCCGATTACAATGGTGTCTGTACTTATCCCCTAGGCCATTCCAGTTATTGGTTTCGAGTATCAGACTAGCGAAAATTTTGATGGTTTCTCAACCATTCCTTAACTTCAAACTCCCATATCTCGCGAACGGATTGACGAACTCGAGAATTTCCTATTGCATCTGAAAGCAGAAACTCTCCCGATTGCAACGGTATGTGTATTTTTCCGCTAGGCTATTGTAGTTGTTGGTTTCGAGTATCAGACTTGCGAAAATTTTGATGGTTTCTCAACCATTCCTTAACTTCAAACTCACATATCTCGCGAACGGATTGACGAACTCGAGAAATTCCTGTTGCATCTGAAAGTAGAAACTCGCCCGATTACAATGGTGTCTGTACTTATCCCCTAGGCCATTCCAGTTATTGGTTTCGAGTATCAGACTAGCGAAAATTTTGATGGTTTCTCAACCATTCCTTAACTTCAAACTCCCATATCTCGCGAACGGATTGACGAACTCGAGAATTTCCTATTGCATCTGAAAGCAGAAACTCTCCCGATTGCAACGGTATGTGTATTTTTCCCCTAGGCTATTGTAGTTATTGGTTTCGAGTATCAGACTTGCGAAAATTTTGATGGTTTCCCAACCTTTCCTTAATTTCAAACTCCCATATCTCGCGAACGGATTGACGAACTCGAGAAATTCCTCTTGCATCTGAAAGCAGAAACTCGCTCGATTACAATGGTATGTGTATTTTTGCCCTAGGCCACAGTAGTTATTGGTTTCGAGTATCAGACTTGCGAAAATTTTGATGGTTTCTCAACCTTTCTTTAACTTCAAACTCCCATATCTCGCGAACGGATTGACGAACTCAAGGAATTCCTGTTGCATCTGAAAGTAGAAACTCGCCCGATTACAAAGGTATGTGTATTTTTCCCCTAGGCCTTTGTAGTCATTGGATTCGCGTAACAGACTTGCGCAAATTTTGATGGTTTCTCAGGCATTCCTTAACTTCAAACTCACATATCTCGCGAACGGATTGCCGAATCCGAAAAATGTCTGTTGCATCTGAAAGCAGAAACTCTCCCGATTACAAGGGTATGTGTATTTTTCCCCTAGGCCATTCCAGTTATTGGTTTCGAGTATCAGACTTGCGAAAATTTTGATGGTTTCTCAACCGTTCCTTAATTTCAAACTCCCATACCTCGCGAACGGATTGGCGAACTCGATTATTTCCTGTTGCACCTTAAAGTAGAAACACGACCGATTACAATGGTGTGTGTACTTTTCCCGTAGGTCATTCCAGTTTTTCGTTTCTAGCATCAGAATTGCGAAAATTCTGATGGTTTCTCAACCATTTCTTAACTCCAAACTCCGATATTTCGCGAACGCATTGACGAATCCGAAAAATTTCTGTTGCATCTGAAAGTAGAAACTCTCCCGATTACAACGGTATGTGTATTCTTCCCCTAAGCCTTTGTAGTTGTTGGTTTCGTGTATCAGACTTGCGAAAATTTTGAAGGTTTCTCTACCATTCCTTAACTTCAAACTCCCATATCTCGCGAACGGATTGACGAACTCGAGAATTTCCTATTGCATCTGAAAGCAGAGACACTCCCGATTACAACGGTGTGTGTATTTTTCCCCTAGGCTATTGTAGTTATTGGTTTCGAGTATCAGACTTGAGAAAATTTTGATGGTTTCCCAACCATTCCTTAACTTCAAACTCACATATCTCGCGAACGGATTGCCGAAGCCGAAAAATTTCTGCTGCATCTGAAAGTAGAAACTCTCCCGATTACAACGGTATGTGTATTTTTCCCCTAGGCTATTGTAGTTATTGGTTTCGAGTATCAGACTTGCGAAAATTTTGATGGTTTCCCAACCATTCCTTAACTTCATTCTCCCATTTCTCGCGAACGGATTGACGCACTCGAGAAATTCCTGTTGCATCTGAAAGTAGAAACACGTCCGATTACAATGGTTTGTGTACTTTTCCCCTAGACCATTCCAGTTATTGGTTTCGAGTATCAGACTTCCGAAAATTTTGATGGTTTCTCAAGCATTCCTTAACTTCAAACTCCCATATCTCGCGAACGGATTGACGAGCTCGAGAAATTCCTGTTGCATCTGAAAGTATAAACTCGCCCGATTACAAAGGTATGTGTATTTTTCCCCTAGGGCTTTGTAGTTATTGGTTTCGAGCATCAGACTTGCGAAAATTTTGATGGTTTCTCAAGCATTCCTTAACTTCAAACTCCCATATCTCGCGAACGGATTGACGAACTCGAGAAATTCCTGTTGCATCTGAAAGTAGAAACTCCCCCGATTACAAAGGTATGTGTATTCTTCCCCTAAGCCTTTGTAGTTATTGGTTTCGAATATCAGACTTGCGAAAATTTTGATGGTTTCTCAACCATTCGTTAACTTCAAACTCCCATATCTCGCGAACGGATTGACGAACTCGAGAAATTCCTGTTGCATCTGAAAGTAGAAACTCGCCCCATTACAATGTTGTGTGTACTTTTCCCCTAGGCCATTCCAGTTATTGGTTTCGAGTATCAGTTTTGCGAAAATTTTGATGGTTTCTCAGGCATTCCTTAACTTCAAACTCCCATATCTCGCGAACGGATTGACGAACTCGAGAAATTCCTGTTGCATCTGAAAGTAGAAACTCCCCCGATTACAAAGGTATGTGTATTTTTCCCCTAAGCCTTTGTAGTTATTGGTTTCGAGTATCAGACTTGCGACAATTTTGATAGTTTCTCAACCGTTCCTTAATTTCAAACTCCCATATCTCGCGAACGGATTGACGAACTCGAGAAATTCCTGTTGCATCTGAAAGCAGATACTCGCCCGATTACAGCGGTATGTGTATTTTTGCCCTAGGCCATAGTTGCTATTGGATTCGAGTATCAGACTTGCGAAAATTTTGATGGTTTCTCAAGAGTTCCTTAACTTCAAACTCCCATATCTCGCGAACGGATTGAAGAACTCGTTTATTTCCTGTTGCATCTGAAAGCAGAAACTCGCCCGATTACAACGGCATGTGTATTTTCCACCTAGGCCATTGTAGTTATTGGTTGCAAGTATCGGACTTGCGAAAATTTTGATGGTTTCTCAACCATTCCTTAACTTCAAACTCCGATACCTCGCGGACGGATTGGCGTACTCGAGGAGTTCCTGTCGCCTCTGAAAGTAGAAACTTGCCCGATTACAATGGTGTATGTACGTTTCCCCTAGGCCGTTCCATTTATTGGTTTCGAGTATCACACTTGCGAAAATTTTGATGGTTTCTCAACCATTCCTTAACTTCAAACTCCCATATCTCGCGAACGGATTGACGAACTCAAGAAATTCCTGTTGCATCTAAAAGCAGAAACTCGCCCGATTACAACGGTATGTGTATTTTTGCCCTAGGCCATAGTAGTTATTGGTTTCGAGTATCAGACTAGCGAAAATTTTGATGGTTTCTCAAGCATTCCTTAACTTCAAACTCCCATATCTCGCGAACGGATTAACGAATTCGATTATTTCCTGTTGCTTCTGAAAGTAAAAAGTCGACCGATTACAATCGTGTGTGTACTTTTCCCCTAGGCCATTCCAGTTATTGGATTCGAGTACCAGTTTTGCGAAAATTTTGATGGTTTCTCAAGCATTCCTTAACTTCAAACTCCCATATCTCGCGAACGGATTGACGAACTCGAGAAATTCCTGTTGCATCTGAAAGTAGAAACTACCCCGTTTACAAAGGTATGTGTATTTTTCCCCTAAGCCTTTGTAGTTATTGGTTTCGAGTATCAGATTTGCGACAATTTTGATGGTTTCTCAACCGTTCCTTAATTTCAAACCCCCATATCTCGCGAACGGATTGACGAACTCGAGAAATTCCTGTTGGATCTAAAAGCAGAAACTCGCCCGATTACAACGGTATGTGTATTCATGCCCTAGGCCATAGTAGTTATTGGTTTCGAGTATCAGACTAGCGAAAATTTTGATGGTTTCTCAAGCATTCCTTAACTTCAAACTCCCATATCTCCCGAACGGATTGACGAACTCGTTTATTTCCTGTTGCATCTGAAAGTAGAAACTCGCCCGATTACAAAGGTATGTGCATTTTTCCCCTAGGCCATGGTAGTTATTGGCTTCGAGTATCAGACTTGCGAAAATTTTGATGGTTTCTCAACCATTCCTTAACTTCAAACTCCGATACCTCGCGAACGGATTGGCGTACTCGAGAAGTTCCTGTCGCCTCTGAAAGTAGAAACTTGCCCGATTACAATGGTGTATGTACTTTTCCCCTAGGCCGTTCCAGTTATTGGTTTCGAGTATCACACTTGCGAAAATTTTTACGGTTTCTCAACCATTCCTTAACTTCAAACTCCCATATCTCGCGAACGAATTGACGAACTCGAGAAATTCCTGTTGCATCTGAAAGTAGAAACTCCCCCGATTACAAAGGTATGTGTATTTTTCCCCTAAGCCTTTGTAGTTATTGATTTCGAGTATCAGACTTGCGACAATTTTGATGGTTTCTCAACCGTTCCTTAATTTCAAACTCCCATATCTCGCGAACGGATTGACGAACTCGAGAAATTCCTGTTGCATCTAAAAGCAGAAGCTCGCCCGATTACAACGGTATGTGTATTTTTGCCCTAGGCCATAGTAGTTATTGGTTTCGAGTATCAGACTTGCGACAATTTTGATGGTTTCTCAACCGTTCCTTAATTTCAAACTCCCATATCTCGCGAACGGATTGACGAACTCGAGAAATTCCTGTTGCATCTGAAAGTAGAAACTCCCCCGATTACAAAGGTATGTGTATTTTTCCCCTAAGCCTTTGTAGTTGTTGGTTTCGAGTATCAGTTTTGCGAAAATTTTGATGGTTTCTCAAGCATTCCTTAACTTCAAACTCCCATATCTCGCGAACGGATTGACGAACTCGATTATTTCCTGTTGCATCTGAAAGTAGAAACTCGACCGATTACAAAGGCATGTGCGTTTTTCCCCTAGGCCATGGTAGTAATTGGCTTCGAGTATCAGACTTGCGAAAATTGTGATGGTTTCTCAAGCATTCCTTAACTTCAAACTCCCATATCTCGCGAACGGATTGACGAACTCGATTATTTCCTGTTGCATCTGAAAGTAGAAAGTCGACCGATTACAATGATGTGAGTAATTTTCCCCTAGGCCATTCCAGTTATTCGTTTCTAGCATCAGAATTGCGAAAATTTTGATGGTTCCTCAACCATTCCTTAACTTCGAACTCCCATATCTCGCCAACGGATTGACGAACTCGAGAAGTTCTTGTTCCATCTGAGAGTGGAAACTCGCCCGATTACAAAGGTATGTGTATTTTTCCCGTAGGCCTTTGTTGTTATTGGTTTCGAGTATCAGACTTGCGAAAAATTTGATCGTTTCTCAACCATTCCTTAACTTCAAACTCCCACATCTCGCGAACGGATTGACGAACTCGAGAAATTCCTGTTGCATCTGAAAGTAGAAACTCGCCCGATTACAACGGTATGTGTATTTTTCCCCTATGCCATTGTTGTTATTGGTTTCGAGCATCAGACTTGCGAAAATTTTGATAGATTCTCAACCATTCCTTAACTTCAAACTCCCATTTCTCGCGAACGGATTGACGAACTCGAGAAATTCCTGATGCATCTGAAAGTAGAAACTCGCCCGATTACAATGGTGTGTGTACTTTTCCCCTAGGACATTCCAGTTATTGGTCTCGAGTATCAGACTTGCGAAAATTTTGATGGTTTCTCAACCATTCCTTAACTTCACACTTCCATATCTCGCGAACGGATTGACGAACTCGAGAAATTCCTGTTGCATGTGAAAGTAGAATCTCGTCCGATTACAACGGTATGTGTATTTTTCCCCTAGGCCTTTGTAGTTTTTGTTTTCGAGTATCAGACTTGCGAAAATTCTGATGGTTCCTCAACCATTCCTTAACTTCAAACTACCATATCTCGCGAACGGATTGACGAACTCGATTATTTCCTGTTGCATCTGAAAGTAGAAACTCGACCGATTACAAAGGCATGTGCGTTTTTCCCCTAGGCCTTTGTAGTTATTGATTTCGAGTATCAGACTTGCGACAATTTTGATGGTTTCTCAACCGTTCCTTAATTTCAAACTCCCATATCTCGCGAACGGATTGACGAACTCGAGAAATTCCTGTTGCATCTAAAAGCAGAAGCTCGCCCGATTACAACGGTATGTGTATTTTTGCCCTAGGCCATAGTAGTTATTGGTTTCGAGTATCAGACTTGCGACAATTTTGATGGTTTCTCAACCGTTCCTTAATTTCAAACTCCCATATCTCGCGAACGGATTGACGAACTCGAGAAATTCCTGTTGCATCTGAAAGTAGAAACTCCCCCGATTACAAAGGTATGTGTATTTTTCCCCTAAGCCTTTGTAGTTGTTGGTTTCGAGTATCAGTTTTGCGAAAATTTTGATGGTTTCTCAAGCATTCCTTAACTTCAAACTCCCATATCTCGCGAACGGATTGACGAACTCGATTATTTCCTGTTGCATCTGAAAGTAGAAACTCGACCGATTACAAAGGCATGTGCGTTTTTCCCCTAGGCCATGGTAGTAATTGGCTTCGAGTATCAGACTTGCGAAAATTGTGATGGTTTCTCAAGCATTCCTTAACTTCAAACTCCCATATCTCGCGAACGGATTGACGAACTCGATTATTTCCTGTTGCATCTGAAAGTAGAAAGTCGACCGATTACAATGATGTGAGTAATTTTCCCCTAGGCCATTCCAGTTATTCGTTTCTAGCATCAGAATTGCGAAAATTTTGATGGTTCCTCAACCATTCCTTAACTTCGAACTCCCATATCTCGCGAACGGATTGACGAACTCGAGAAGTTCTTGTTCCATCTGAGAGTGGAAACTCGCCCGATTACAAAGGTATGTGTATTTTTCCCGTAGGCCTTTGTTGTTATTGGTTTCGAGTATCAGACTTGCGAAAAATTTGATCGTTTCTCAACCATTCCTTAACTTCAAACTCCCACATCTCGCGAACGGATTGACGAACTCGAGAAATTCCTGTTGCATCTGAAAGTAGAAACTCGCCCGATTACAACGGTATGTGTATTTTTCCCCTATGCCATTGTTGTTATTGGTTTCGAGCATCAGACTTGCGAAAATTTTGATAGATTCTCAACCATTCCTTAACTTCAAACTCCCATTTCTCGCGAACGGATTGACGAACTCGAGAAATTCCTGATGCATCTGAAAGTAGAAACTCGCCCGATTACAATGGTGTGTGTACTTTTCCCCTAGGACATTCCAGTTATTGGTCTCGAGTATCAGACTTGCGAAAATTTTGATGGTTTCTCAACCATTCCTTAACTTCACACTTCCATATCTCGCGAACGGATTGACGAACTCGAGAAATTCCTGTTGCATGTGAAAGTAGAATCTCGTCCGATTACAACGGTATGTGTATTTTTCCCCTAGGCCTTTGTAGTTTTTGTTTTCGAGTATCAGACTTGCGAAAATTCTGATGGTTCCTCAACCATTCCTTAACTTCAAACTACCATATCTCGCGAACGGATTGACGAACTCGAGAATTTTCTATTGCATCTGAAAGCAGAAACTCGCCCGATTACAACGGTACATGTATTTTTCCCCTAGGCCATAGTAGATATTGGTTTCGAGTATCAGAATTGCGAAAACTTTGATGGTTTCTCAAGCATTCAATAACTTCTAACTCTCATATCTCGCGAACCGATTGACGAACTCGAGAAATTCCTGTTGCATCTGAAAGCAGAAGCTCGCCCGATTTCAACGGTATGAGCATTTTTGCCCTAGGCCATAGAGGTTATTGGTTTCGAGTATCAGAATTGCGAAATTTTTGATGGTTTCTCAAGCATTCCATAACTTCTAACTCCCACATCTCGCGAACGGATTGACGAACTCGAGAAATTCCTGTTGCATCTGAAAGTAGAAACACGCACGATTACAATGGTGTGTGTACTTTTCCCGTAGGCAATTCCAGTTATTGGTTTCGGGTATCAGACTTGCGAAAATTTTGATGGATTCTCAATCATTCCTTAACTTCAAACTTCCATATCTCGCGAATGGATCGACGAACTCGAGAATTTCCTATTGCATCTGAAAGCAGAAACTCGACCGATTACAGCGGTATGTGTATTTTTGCCCTAGGCCATAGTTGTTATTGGATTCGAGTATCAGACTTGCGAAAATTTTGATGGTTTCTCAAGCATTCCTTAACTTCAAACTCCCATATCTCGCGATCGGATTGAAGAACTCGAGAAATTCTTGTTCCATCTGAGAGTGGAAACTCGCCCGATTACAAAGGTATGTGTATTTTTCCCATAGGCCTTTGTAGTTATTGGTTTCGAGTATCAGACTTGCGAAAAATTTGATCGTTTCTCAACCATTCCTTAATTTCAAACTCCCACATCTCGCGAACGGAATGACTAACTCGAGAAATTCCTGTTGCATCTGAAAGTAGAAACTCGCCCGATTACAAAGGTATGTGCATTTTTCCCCTAGTCCTTTGTAGTTATTGGTTTCGAGTATCAGACTTGCGAAAATTTTTATGGTTCTCAAGCATTCCTTAACTTCAGACTCCCATATTTCGCGAACGGATTGACGAACTCGAGAAATTCCTATTGCATCTGAAAGTGGAAACTCGCCCGATTACAAAGGTGTGTGCATTTTTCCCCTATGCCATTGTAGTTATTGGTTTCGAGCATCAGACTTGCGAAACTTTTGATAGATTCTCAACCATTCCTTAACTTCAAACTCCCATTTCTCGCGAACGGATTGACGAACTCGAGAAATTCCTGATGCATCTGAAAGTAGAAACTCGCCCGATTACAATGGTGTGTGTACTTTTCCCCTAGGCCATTCCAGTTATTGGTTTCGAGTATCAGACTTGCGAAAATTTTGATGGTTTCTCAACCATTCCTTAGCTTCAAACTCCCATATCTCGCGAACGGATTGACGAACTCGAGAAATTCCTGTTGCATCTGAAAGTAGAAACACGCACGATTACAATGGTGTGTGTACTTTTCCCCTAGGCCATTCCAGTTATTGGTTTCGAGTATCAGACTTGCGAAAATTTTGATGGTTTCTCAACCATTCCTTAACTTCACACTTCCATATCTCGCGAACGGATTGACGAACTCGAGAAATTCCTGTTGCATGTGAAAGTAGAAACTCGTCCGATTACAACGGTATGTGTGTTTTTCCCCTAGGCCTTTGTAGTTATTGGTTTCGAGTATCAGACTTGCGAAAATTCTGATGGTTTCTCAACCATACCTTAACTTCAAACTACCATATCTCGCGAACGGATTGACGAACTCGAGAAATTCCTGTTGCATCTGAAAGCAGAAACTCGCTCGATTACAATGGTATGTGTATTTTTGCCCTAGGCCACAGTAGTTATTGGTTTCGAGTATCAGACTTGCGAAAATTTTGATGGTTTCTCAAGCATTCCTTAAGTTCAAACACCCATATCTCGCGAACGGATTGACGAACTCGAGAAATTCCTGTTGCATCTGAAAGTGGAAACTCGCCCGATTACAAAGGTATGTGTATTTTTCTCCTAGGCCTTTGTAGTTATTGGTTTCAAGTATCAGACTTGCGAAAATTTTGATGGTTTCTCAACCATTCCTTAATTTCAAACTCCCATATCTCACGAACGGATAGACGAACTCGAGAAATTCTTGTTGCATCTGAAAGTAGAAACACGCCCGATTACAAAGATATGTGTGTTTTCCCCTAGGCTTCTGTAGTTATTGGTTTCGTGTATCAGACTTGCGAAAATTTTGATGGTTTCTCAAGCATTCCTTAACTTCAAACTCCCATATCTCGCGAACGGAATGACGAACTCGAGAAATTCCTGTTGCATCTGAAAGTAGAAACTCGCCCGATTACAACGGTATGTGTATTTTTCCCCTATGCCATTGTAGTTATTGGTTTCGAGCATCAGACTTGCGAAACTTTTGATAGATTCTCAACCATTCCTTAACTTCAAACTCCCATTTCTCGCGAACGGATTGACGAACTCGAGAAATTCCTGATGCATCTGAAAGTAGAAACTCGCCCGATTACAATGGTGTGTGTACTTTTCCCCTAGGCCATTCCAGTTATTGGTTTCGAGTATCAGACTTGCGAAAATTTTGATGGTTTCTCAACCATTCCTTAACTTCACACTTCCATATCTCGCGAACGGATTGACGAACTCGAGAAATTCCTGTTGCATGTGAAAGTAGAAACTCGTCCGATTACAACGGTATGTGTGTTTTTCCCCTAGGCCTTTGTAGTTATTGGATTCGAGTATCAGACTTGCGAAAATTCTGATGGTTTCTCAACCATACCTTAACTTCAAACTACCATATCTCGCGAACGGATTGACGAACTCGAGAAATTCCTGTTGCATCTGAAAGCAGAAACTCGCTCGATTACAATGGTATGTGTATTTTTGCCCTAGGCCACAGTAGTTATTGGTTTCGAGTATAAGACTTGCGAAAATTTTGATGGTTTCTCAACCTTTCCTTAACTTGAAACTCCCATTTCTCGCGAACGGATTGACGAACTCGAGAAATTCCTGATGCATCTGAAAGTAGAAACTCGCCCGATTACAATGGTGTGTGTACTTTTCCCCTAGGCCATTCCAGTTATTTATTTCGAGTATCAGACTTGCGAAAATTTTGATGGTTCCTCAACCATTCCTTAGCTTCAAACTCCCATATCTCGCGAACGGATTGACGAACTCGAGAAATTCCTGTTGCATCTGAAAGCAGAAACTCGCTCGATTACAATGGTATGTGTATTTTTGCCCTAGGCCACAGTAGTTATTGGTTTCGAGTATAAGACTTGCGAAAATTTTGATGGTTTCTCAACCTTTCCTTAACTTGAAACTCCCATATCTCGCGAACGGATTGACGAACTCGAGAAATTCCTGTTGCATCCGACAGCTGAAACTCGCCCGATTACAACGGTATGTGTATTTTTCCCCTAGGCCATAGTAGATATTGGTTTCGAGTATCAGAATTGCGAAAACTTTGATGGTTTCTCAAACATTCCTTAACTTCAAACTCCCATATCTCGCGAACGGATTGACGAACTCGAGAAATTCCTGTTGCATCCGACAGCAGAAACTCGCCCGATTACAACGGTATGTGTATTTTTCCCTAGGCCATAGTAGATATTGGTTTCGAGTATCAGACTTTCGAAAATTTTGATGGTTTCTCAAGCATTCCTTAAGTTCAAACACCCATATCTCGCGAACGGATTGACGAACTCGAGAAATTCCTGTTGCATCTGAAAATGGAAACTCGCCCGATTACAAAGGTATGTGTATTTTTCTCCTAGGCCTTTGTAGTTATTGGTTTCAAGTATCAGACTTGCGAAAATTTTGATGGTTTCTCAACCATTCCTTAACTTCAAACTCCCATTTCTCGCGAACGGATTGACGAACTCGAGAAATTCCTGATGCATCTGAAAGTAGAAACTCGCCCGATTACAATGGTGTGTGTACTTTTCCCCTAGGCCATTCCAGTTATTTATTTCGAGTATCAGACTTGCGAAAATTTTGATGGTTCCTCAACCATTCCTTAGCTTCAAACTCCCATATCTCGCGAACGGATTGACGAACTCGAGAAATTCCTGTTGCATCTGAAAGTAGAAACTCGCCCGATTACAATGGTGTGTGTACTTTTCCCCTAGGCCATTCCAGTTATTGGTTTCGAGTATCAGACTTGCGAAAATTTTGAAGGTTTCTCAAACATTCCTTAACTTCAAACTCCCATATCTCGCGAACGGATTGACGAACTCGAGAAATTCCTGTTGCATCCGACAGCAGAAACTCGCCCGATTACAACGGTATGTGTATTTTTCCCCTAGGCCATAGTAGATATTGGTTTCGAGTATCAGAATTGCGAAAACTTTGATGGTTTCTCAAACATTCCTTAACTTCAAACTCCCATTTCTCGCGAACGGATTGACGAACTCGAGAAATTCCTGATGCATCTGAAAGTAGAAACTCGCCCGATTACAATGGTGTGTGTACTTTTCCCCTAGGCCATTCCAGTTATTGGTTTCGAGTATCAGACTTGCGAAAATTTTGATGGTTTCTCAACCATTCCTTAACTTCACACTTCCATATCTCGCGAACGGATTGACGAACTCGAGAAATTCCTGTTGCATGTGAAAGTAGAAACTCGTCCGATTACAACGGTATGTGTGTTTTTCCCCTAGGCCTTTGTAGTTATTGGATTCGAGTATCAGACTTGCGAAAATTCTGATGGTTTCTCAACCATACCTTAACTTCAAACTACCATATCTCGCGAACGGATTGACGAACTCGAGAAATTCCTGTTGCATCTGAAAGCAGAAACTCGCTCGATTACAATGGTATGTGTATTTTTGCCCTAGGCCACAGTAGTTATTGGTTTCGAGTATAAGACTTGCGAAAATTTTGATGGTTTCTCAACCTTTCCTTAACTTGAAACTCCCATTTCTCGCGAACGGATTGACGAACTCGAGAAATTCCTGATGCATCTGAAAGTAGAAACTCGCCCGATTACAATGGTGTGTGTACTTTTCCCCTAGGCCATTCCAGTTATTTATTTCGAGTATCAGACTTGCGAAAATTTTGATGGTTCCTCAACCATTCCTTAGCTTCAAACTCCCATATCTCGCGAACGGATTGACGAACTCGAGAAATTCCTGTTGCATCTGAAAGCAGAAACTCGCTCGATTACAATGGTATGTGTATTTTTGCCCTAGGCCACAGTAGTTATTGGTTTCGAGTATAAGACTTGCGAAAATTTTGATGGTTTCTCAACCTTTCCTTAACTTGAAACTCCCATATCTCGCGAACGGATTGACGAACTCGAGAAATTCCTGTTGCATCCGACAGCTGAAACTCGCCCGATTACAACGGTATGTGTATTTTTCCCCTAGGCCATAGTAGATATTGGTTTCGAGTATCAGAATTGCGAAAACTTTGATGGTTTCTCAAACATTCCTTAACTTCAAACTCCCATATCTCGCGAACGGATTGACGAACTCGAGAAATTCCTGTTGCATCCGACAGCAGAAACTCGCCCGATTACAACGGTATGTGTATTTTTCCCCTAGGCCATAGTAGATATTGGTTTCGAGTATCAGACTTTCGAAAATTTTGATGGTTTCTCAAGCATTCCTTAAGTTCAAACACCCATATCTCGCGAACGGATTGACGAACTCGAGAAATTCCTGTTGCATCTGAAAATGGAAACTCGCCCGATTACAAAGGTATGTGTATTTTTCTCCTAGGCCTTTGTAGTTATTGGTTTCAAGTATCAGACTTGCGAAAATTTTGATGGTTTCTCAACCATTCCTTAACTTCAAACTCCCATTTCTCGCGAACGGATTGACGAACTCGAGAAATTCCTGATGCATCTGAAAGTAGAAACTCGCCCGATTACAATGGTGTGTGTACTTTTCCCCTAGGCCATTCCAGTTATTTATTTCGAGTATCAGACTTGCGAAAATTTTGATGGTTCCTCAACCATTCCTTAGCTTCAAACTCCCATATCTCGCGAACGGATTGACGAACTCGAGAAATTCCTGTTGCATCTGAAAGTAGAAACTCGCCCGATTACAATGGTGTGTGTACTTTTCCCCTAGGCCATTCCAGTTATTGGTTTCGAGTATCAGACTTGCGAAAATTTTGAAGGTTTCTCAAACATTCCTTAACTTCAAACTCCCATATCTCGCGAACGGATTGACGAACTCGAGAAATTCCTGTTGCATCCGACAGCAGAAACTCGCCCGATTACAACGGTATGTGTATTTTTCCCCTAGGCCATAGTAGATATTGGTTTCGAGTATCAGAATTGCGAAAACTTTGATGGTTTCTCAAACATTCCTTAACTTCAAACTCCCATTTCTCGCGAACGGATTGACGAACTCGAGAAATTCCTGATGCATCTGAAAGTAGAAACTCGCCCGATTACAATGGTGTGTGTACTTTTCCCCTAGGCCATTCCAGTTATTGGTTTCGAGTATCAGACTTGCGAAAATTTTGATGGTTTCTCAACCATTCCTTAACTTCACACTTCCATATCTCGCGAACGGATTGACGAACTCGAGAAATTCCTGTTGCATGTGAAAGTAGAAACTCGTCCGATTACAACGGTATGTGTGTTTTTCCCCTAGGCCTTTGTAGTTATTGGATTCGAGTATCAGACTTGCGAAAATTCTGATGGTTTCTCAACCATACCTTAACTTCAAACTACCATATCTCGCGAACGGATTGACGAACTCGAGAAATTCCTGTTGCATCTGAAAGCAGAAACTCGCTCGATTACAATGGTATGTGTATTTTTGCCCTAGGCCACAGTAGTTATTGGTTTCGAGTATAAGACTTGCGAAAATTTTGATGGTTTCTCAACCTTTCCTTAACTTGAAACTCCCATTTCTCGCGAACGGATTGACGAACTCGAGAAATTCCTGATGCATCTGAAAGTAGAAACTCGCCCGATTACAATGGTGTGTGTACTTTTCCCCTAGGCCATTCCAGTTATTTATTTCGAGTATCAGACTTGCGAAAATTTTGATGGTTCCTCAACCATTCCTTAGCTTCAAACTCCCATATCTCGCGAACGGATTGACGAACTCGAGAAATTCCTGTTGCATCTGAAAGCAGAAACTCGCTCGATTACAATGGTATGTGTATTTTTGCCCTAGGCCACAGTAGTTATTGGTTTCGAGTATAAGACTTGCGAAAATTTTGATGGTTTCTCAACCTTTCCTTAACTTGAAACTCCCATATCTCGCGAACGGATTGACGAACTCGAGAAATTCCTGTTGCATCCGACAGCTGAAACTCGCCCGATTACAACGGTATGTGTATTTTTCCCCTAGGCCATAGTAGATATTGGTTTCGAGTATCAGAATTGCGAAAACTTTGATGGTTTCTCAAACATTCCTTAACTTCAAACTCCCATATCTCGCGAACGGATTGACGAACTCGAGAAATTCCTGTTGCATCCGACAGCAGAAACTCGCCCGATTACAACGGTATGTGTATTTTTCCCCTAGGCCATAGTAGATATTGGTTTCGAGTATCAGACTTTCGAAATTTTGATGGTTTCTCAAGCATTCCTTAAGTTCAAACACCCATATCTCGCGAACGGATTGACGAACTCGAGAAATTCCTGTTGCATCTGAAAATGGAAACTCGCCCGATTACAAAGGTATGTGTATTTTTCTCCTAGGCCTTTGTAGTTATTGGTTTCAAGTATCAGACTTGCGAAAATTTTGATGGTTTCTCAACCATTCCTTAACTTCAAACTCCCATTTCTCGCGAACGGATTGACGAACTCGAGAAATTCCTGATGCATCTGAAAGTAGAAACTCGCCCGATTACAATGGTGTGTGTACTTTTCCCCTAGGCCATTCCAGTTATTTATTTCGAGTATCAGACTTGCGAAAATTTTGATGGTTCCTCAACCATTCCTTAGCTTCAAACTCCCATATCTCGCGAACGGATTGACGAACTCGAGAAATTCCTGTTGCATCTGAAAGTAGAAACTCGCCCGATTACAATGGTGTGTGTACTTTTCCCCTAGGCCATTCCAGTTATTGGTTTCGAGTATCAGACTTGCGAAAATTTTGAAGGTTTCTCAAACATTCCTTAACTTCAAACTCCCATATCTCGCGAACGGATTGACGAACTCGAGAAATTCCTGTTGCATCCGACAGCAGAAACTCGCCCGATTACAACGGTATGTGTATTTTTCCCCTAGGCCATAGTAGATATTGGTTTCGAGTATCAGAATTGCGAAAACTTTGATGGTTTCTCAAACATTCCTTAACTTCAAACTCCCATTTCTCGCGAACGGATTGACGAACTCGAGAAATTCCTGATGCATCTGAAAGTAGAAACTCGCCCGATTACAATGGTGTGTGTACTTTTCCCCTAGGCCATTCCAGTTATTTATTTCGAGTATCAGACTTGCGAAAATTTTGATGGTTCCTCAACCATTCCTTAGCTTCAAACTCCCATATCTCGCGAACGGATTGACGAACTCGAGAAATTCCTGTTGCATCTGAAAGCAGAAACTCGCTCGATTACAATGGTATGTGTATTTTTGCCCTAGGCCACAGTAGTTATTGGTTTCGAGTATAAGACTTGCGAAAATTTTGATGGCTTCTCAACCTTTCCTTAACTTGAAACTCCCATATCTCGCGAACGGATTGACGAACTCGAGAAATTCCTGTTGCATCCGACAGCTGAAACTCGCCCGATTACAACGGTATGTGTATTTTTCCCCTAGGCCAAAGTAGATATTGGTTTCGAGTATCAGAATTGCGAAAACTTTGATGGTTTCTCAAACATTCCTTAACTTCAAACTCCCATATCTCGCGAACGGATTGACGAACTCGAGAAATTCCTGTTGCATCCGACAGCAGAAACTCGCCCGATTACAACGGTATGTGTATTTTTCCCCTAGGCCATAGTAGATATTGGTTTCGAGTATCAGACTTTCGAAAATTTTGATGGTTTCTCAAGCATTCCTTAAGTTCAAACACCCATATCTCGCGAACGGATTGACGAACTCGAGAAATTCCTGTTGCATCTGAAAATGGAAACTCGCCCGATTACAAAGGTATGTGTATTTTTCTCCTAGGCCTTTGTAGTTATTGGTTTCAAGTATCAGACTTGCGAAAATTTTGATGGTTTCTCAACCATTCCTTAACTTCAAACTCCCATTTCTCGCGAACGGATTGACGAACTCGAGAAATTCCTGATGCATCTGAAAGTAGAAACTCGCCCGATTACAATGGTGTGTGTACTTTTCCCCTAGGCCATTCCAGTTATTTATTTCGAGTATCAGACTTGCGAAAATTTTGATGGTTCCTCAACCATTCCTTAGCTTCAAACTCCCATATCTCGCGAACGGATTGACGAACTCGAGAAATTCCTGTTGCATCTGAAAGTAGAAACTCGCCCGATTACAATGGTGTGTGTACTCTTCCCCTAGGCCATTCCAGTTATTGGTTTCGAGTATCAGACTTGCGAAAATTTTGAAGGTTTCTCAAACATTCCTTAACTTCAAACTCCCATATCTCGCGAACGGATTGACGAACTCGAGAAATTCCTGTTGCATCCGACAGCAGAAACTCGCCCGATTACAACGGTATGTGTATTTTTGCCCTAGGCCACAGTAGATATTGGTTTCGAGTATCAGAATTGCGAAAACTTTGATGGTTTCTCAACCTTTCCTTAACTTGAAACTCCCATTTCTCGCGAACGGATTGACGAACTCGAGAAATTCCTGATGCATCTGAAAGTAGAAACTCGCCCGATTACAATGGTGTGTGTACTTTTCCCCTAGGCCATTCCAGTTATTTATTTCGAGTATCAGACTTGCGAAAATTTTGATGGTTCCTCAACCATTCCTTAGCTTCAAACTCCCATATCTCGCGAACGGATTGACGAACTCGAGAAATTCCTGTTGCATCTGAAAGCAGAAACTCGCTCGATTACAATGGTATGTGTATTTTTGCCCTAGGCCACAGTAGTTATTGGTTTCGAGTATAAGACTTGCGAAAATTTTGATGGTTTCTCAACCTTTCCTTAACTTGAAACTCCCATATCTCGCGAACGGATTGACGAACTCGAGAAATTCCTGTTGCATCCGACAGCAGAAACTCGCCCGATTACAACGGTATGTGTATTTTTCCCCTAGGCCATAGTAGATATTGGTTTCGAGTATCAGAATTGCGAAAACTTTGATGGTTTCTCAAACATTCCTAAACTTCAAACTCCCATTTCTCGCGAACGGATTGACGAACTCGAGAAATTCCTGATGCATCTGAAAGTAGAAACTCGCCCGATTACAATGGTGTGTGTACTTTTCCCCTAGGCCATTCCAGTTATTGGTTTCGAGTATCAGACTTGCGAAAATTTTGATGGTTTCTCAACCATTCCTTAACTTCACACTTCCATATCTCGCGAACGGATTGACGAACTCGAGAAATTCCTGTTGCATGTGAAAGTAGAAACTCGTCCGATTACAACGGTATGTGTGTTTTTCCCCTAGGCCTTTGTAGTTATTGGATTCGAGTATCAGACTTGCGAAAATTCTGATGGTTTCTCAACCATACCTTAACTTCAAACTACCATATCTCGCGAACGGATTGACGAACTCGAGAAATTCCTGTTGCATCTGAAAGCAGAAACTCGCTCGATTACAATGGTATGTGTATTTTTGCCCTAGGCCACAGTAGTTATTGGTTTCGAGTATAAGACTTGCGAAAATTTTGATGGTTTCTCAACCTTTCCTTAACTTGAAACTCCCATTTCTCGCGAACGGATTGACGAACTCGAGAAATTCCTGATGCATCTGAAAGTAGAAACTCGCCCGATTACAATGGTGTGTGTACTTTTCCCCTAGGCCATTCCAGTTATTTATTTCGAGTATCAGACTTGCGAAAATTTTGATGGTTCCTCAACCATTCCTTAGCTTCAAACTCCCATATCTCGCGAACGGATTGACGAACTCGAGAAATTCCTGTTGCATCTGAAAGCAGAAACTCGCTCGATTACAATGGTATGTGTATTTTTGCCCTAGGCCACAGTAGTTATTGGTTTCGAGTATAAGACTTGCGAAAATTTTGATGGTTTCTCAACCTTTCCTTAACTTGAAACTCCCATATCTCGCGAACGGATTGACGAACTCGAGAAATTCCTGTTGCATCCGACAGCTGAATCTCGCCCGATTACAACGGTATGTGTATTTTTCCCCTAGGCCATAGTAGATATTGGTTTCGAGTATCAGAATTGCGAAAACTTTGATGGTTTCTCAAACATTCCTTAACTTCAAACTCCCATATCTCGCGAACGGATTGACGAACTCGAGAAATTCCTGTTGCATCCGACAGCAGAAACTCGCCCGATTACAACGGTATGTGTATTTTTCCCCTAGGCCATAGTAGATATTGGTTTCGAGTATCAGACTTTCGAAAATTTTGATGGTTTCTCAAGCATTCCTTAAGTTCAAACACCCATATCTCGCGAACGGATTCACGAACTCGAGAAATTCCTGTTGCATCTGAAAATGGAAACTCGCCCGATTACAAAGGTATGTGTATTTTTCTCCTAGGCCTTTGTAGTTATTGGTTTCAAGTATCAGACTTGCGAAAATTTTGATGGTTTCTCAACCATTCCTTAATTTCAAACTCCCATATCTCACGAACGGATTGACGAACTCGAGAAATTCTTGTTGCATCTGAAAGTAGAAACACGCCCGATTACAAAGATATGTGTGTTTTCCCCTACGCTTTTGTAGTTATTGGTTTCGTGTATCAGACTTGCGAAAATTTTGATGGTTTCTCAATCATTCCTTTACTTCTAACTCCCATATCTCGCGAACGGATTGACGGAATCGAGAAATCCCTGTTGGATCTGAAAGCAGAAACTCGCCCGATTACAACGGTGTGTGTATTTTTCCCCTATGCCATTGTAGTTATTGGTTTCGAGTATTAGACTTGCGAAAATTTTGATAGATTCTCCACCATTCCTTAACTTCAAACTCCCATTTCTCGCGAACGGATTGACGAACTCGAGAAATTCCAGATGCATCTGAAAGTAGAAACTCGCCCGATTACAATGGTGTGTGTACTTTTCCCCTAGGCCATTCCAGTTATTTATTTCGTGTATCAGACTTGCGAAAATTTTGATGGTTTCTCAATCATTCCATAACTTCAAACTTCCATATCTCGCGAATGGATTGACGAACTCGAGAATTTCCTATTGCATCTGAAAGCAGAAACCCGCCCGATTACAGCGGTATGTGTATTTTTGCCCTAGGCCATAGTTGTTATTGGATTCGAGTATCAGACTTGCGAAAATTTTGATGGTTTCTCAACCGTTCCTTAATTTCAAACTCCCATATCTCGCGAACGGATTGACGAACTCGAGAAATTCCTGTTGCATCTGGGAGTAGAAACTCGCCCGATTACAAAGATATGTGTGTTTTTCACCTAGGCCTTTGTAGTTATTGGTTTCGAGTATCAGACATGCGAAAATTTTGATAGTTTCTCAGCCATTCCTTAACTTCAAACTCCCATTTCTCGCGAACGGATTGACGAACTCGAGAAATTCCTGTTGCATCTGAAAGTAGAAACTCGCCCGATTACAAAGATATGTGTGTTTTTCACCTAGGCCCATGAAGTTATTGGTTTCGAGTATCAGACTTGCGAAAATTTTGATAGTTTCTCAACCATTCCTTAATTTCAAACTCCCATACCTCGCGAACGGATTGACGAACTCGAGAAATTCCTGTTGCATCTGAAAGTAGAAACTCGCCCGATTACAATGGTGTGAGTACTTTTCCCCTAGGCCATTCCAGCTATTGGTTTCGAGTATGAGACTTGCGAAAATTTTGATGGTTTCTCAACCATTGCTTAACTTCACACTTCCATATCTCGCGAACGGATTGACGAACTCGAGAAATTCCTGTTGCATGTGAAAGTAGAAACTCGTCCGATTACAACGGTATGTGTATTTTTCCCCTAGGCCTTTGTATTTATTGGTTTCGAGTATCAGACTTGCGAAAATTTTGATGGTTTCTCAACCATTCCTTAACTTCAAACTCCCATATCTCGCGAACGGAATGACGAACTCGAGAAATTCCTGTTGCATCTGAAAGCAGATACTCGCCCGATTACAGCGGTATGTGTATTTTTGCCCTAGGCCATAGTTGCTATTGGATTCGAGTATCAGACTTGCGAAAATTTTGATGGCTTCTCAAGAGTTCCTTAACTTCAAACTCCCATATCTCGCGAACGGATTGAAGAACTCGAGAAACTCCTGTTGCATCTGAAAGCAGAAACTCGCCCGATTACAACGGCATGTGTATTTTCCACCTAGGCCATTGTAGTTATTGGTTGCAAGTATCAGACTTGCGAAAATTTTGATGGTTTCTCAAGCATTCCTTAACTTCAAACACCCATATCTCGCGAACGGAATGACGAACTCGAGAATTTCCTATTGCATCTGAAAGCAGGAACTCGCCCGATTACAACGGTACGTGTATTTTTTCCCTAGGCCATTGTAGTTATTGGTTTCCAGCATCAGAATTGCGAAAATTTTGATAGTTTCTCAGCCATTCCTTAAATTCAAACTCCCATATCTCGCTAACGGATTGACGAACTCGAGAAATTCCTGCTGCATCTGAAAGTAGAAACTCGCCCGATTACAAAGGTGTGTGCATTTTTCCCCTATGCCTTTGTTGTTATTGCTTTCGAGTATCAGATTTGCAAAAATTTTGATGGTTTCTCAATCATTCCTTAATTTCAAACTCCCATATCTCGCGAACGGATTCACGAACTCGAGAAATTCCAGTTGCATCTTAAAGTGGAAACTCGCCCGATTACAAAGGTATGTGTATTTTTCTCCTAGGCCTTTGTAGTTATTGGTTTCAAGTATCAGACTTGCGAAAATTTTGATGGTTTCTCAACCATTCCTTAATTTCAAACTCCCATATCTCACGAACGGATTGACGAACTCGTGAAATTCTTGTTGCATCTGAAAGTAGAAACACGCCCGATTACAAAGATATGTGTGTTTTCCCCTAGGCTTTTGTAGTTATTGGTTTCGTGTATCAGACTTGCGAAAATTTTGATGGTTTCTCAAGCATTCCTTAACTTCTAACTCCCATATCTCGCGAACGGATTGACGGAATCGAGAAATCCCTGTTGCATCTGAAAGCAGAAACTCGCCCGATTACAACGGTGTGTGTATTTTTCCCCTAGGCCATTGTAGTTATTGGTTTCGAGTATCAGACTTGCGAAAATTTTGATAGTTTCTCAACCATTCCTTAACTTCATTCTCCCATTTCTCGCGAACGGATTGACGAACTCGAGAAATTCCTGTTGCATCCGACAGCAGAAACTCGCCCGATTACAACGGTGTGTGTATTTTTCCGCTAGGCCATTGTAGTTATTGGTTTCGAGTATCAGACTTGCGAAAATTTTGAAGGTTTCTCAGCCATTCCTTAACTTCTAACCCCCATATCTCGCGAACGGATTGACGAACTCGAGAAATTCCTGTTGCATCTGAAAGCAGAAACTCGCCCGATTTCAACGGTATGTGCATTTTTGCACTAGGCCATTGTAGTTATTGGTTTCTAGCATCAGAATTGCGAAAATTTTGATGGTTTCTCAACCATTCCTTAATTTCAAACTCCCATATCTCGCAAACGGAATGACGAACTCGAGAAATTCCTGTTGCATCTGAAAGTAGAAACTCGCACGATTACAATTGTGTTTGTACTTTTCCCGTAGGCCATTCCAGTTATTGGTTTCGAGTATCAGACTTGCGAAAACTTTGATGGTTTCTCAATCATTCCTTAACTTCAAACTTCCATATCTCGCGAATGAATTGGCGAACTCGAGAATTTCCTATTGCATCTGAAAGCAGAAACTCGCCCGATTACAGCGGTATGTGTATTTTTGCCGTAGGCCATAGTTGTTATTGGATTCGAGTATCAGACTTGCGAAAATTTTGATGGTTTCTCAAGCATTCCTTAACTTCAAACTCTCATATCTCGCGAACGGATTGAAGAACTCGAGAAATTCCTGTTGCATCTGAAAGTAGAAACTCGCCCGATTACAAAGGTATGTGCATTTTACCCCTATGCCTTTGTAGTTATTAGTTTCGAGTATCAGATTTGCGAAAATTTTGATGGTTTCTCAACCAGTCCTTAACTTCAAACTCCCATATCTAGCGAACGGATTGACGAACTCGAGAAATTCCTGTTGCATCTGAAAGTAGAAACACGCCCGATTACAAAGATATGTGTGTTTTCCCCTAGGCTTTTGTAGTTATTGGTTTCGTGTATCAGAATTGCGAAAATTTTGATTGTTTCTTAACCATTCCTTAACTTCAAACTCGCATATCTCGCGAACGGATTGACGAACTCGAGAAATTCCTGTTGCATCTAAAAGTAGGAACTCGCCCGATTACAATGGTGTGTTTACTTTTCCCCTAGCCCATTCCAGTTATTGGTTTCGAGTATCAGACTTGCGAAAATCTTGGTGGTTTCTCAACCATTCCTTAAATTCAAACTCCCATATCGCGCGAACGTATTGACGAACTCGAGAAATTCCTGCTGCGTCTGAAAGTGGAAACTCGCCCGATTACAACGGTATGTGCATTTTTCCCCTATGCCTTTGTAGTTATTGGTTTCGAGTATCAGATTTGCGAAAATTTTGATGGTTTCTCAACCATTCGTTAAATTCATTCTCCCATTTCTCGCGAACGGATTCACGAACTCGAGAAATACCTGTTGCATCTTAAAGTAGAAACTCGCCCGATTACAAAGATATGTGTGTTTTTCCCCTAGGCCTTTGTAGTTATTGGTTTCGAGTATCAGACTTGCGAAAATTTTGATGGTTTCTCAAGCATTCCTTAACTTCAGACTCCCATATCTCGCGAACGGATTGACGAACTCGAGAAATTCCTGTTGCATCTGAGAGTAGAAACTCGCCCGATTACAAAGGTATGTGCATTTTTCCCCTATGCCTTTGTTGTTATTGCTTTCGAGTATCAGATTTGCAAAAATTTTGATGGTTTCTCAATCATTCCTTAACTTCAAACTCCCACATCTCGCGAACGGATTCACGAACTCGAGAAATTCCAGTTGCATCTTAAAGTGGAAACTCGCCCGATTACAAAGGTATGTGTATTTTTCTCCTAGGCCTTTGTAGTTATTGGTTTCAAGTCTCAGACTTGCGAAAATTTTGATGGTTTCTCAACCATTCCTTAATTTCAAACTCCCATATCTCACGAACGGATTGACGAACTCGTGAAATTCTTGTTGCATCTGAAAGTAGAAACACGCCCGATTACAAAGATATGTGTGTTTTCCCCTAGGCTTTTGTAGTTATTGGTTTCGTGTATCAGACTTGCGAAAATTTTGATGGTTTCTCAAGCATTCCTTAACTTCTAACTCCCATATCTCGCGAACGGATTGACGGAATCGAGAAATCCCTGTTGCATCTGAAAGCAGAAACTCGCCCGATTACAACGGTGTGTGTATTTTTCCCCTAGGCCATTGTAGTTATTGGTTTCGAGTATCAGACTTGCGAAAATTTTGATAGTTTCTCAACCATTCCTTAACTTCATTCTCCCATTTCTCGCGAACGGATTGACGAACTCGAGAAATTCCTGTTGCATCTGAAAGTAGAAACTCGCCCGATTACAAAGATGTGTGTGTTTTTCCCCTATGCCATTGTAGTTATTGGTTTCGAGTATTAGACTTGCGAAAATTTTGATAGATTCTCGTCCATTCCTTAACTTCAAACTCCCATTTCTCCCGAACGGATTGACGAACTCGAGAAATTCCAGATGCATGTGAAAGTAGAAACTCGTCCGATTACAACGCTATGTGTATTTTTCCCCTAGGCCTTCGTAGTTATTGGTTTCGAGAATCAGACTTTCGAAAATTTTGATGGTTCCTCAAGCATTCCTTAACTTCAAACTCCCATATCTCGTGAACGGATTGACGAACTCGAGACATTTCTGTTGCATCTGAAAGCAGAAACTCGCCCGATTACAATGGTGTGTGTACTTTCCCCCTAGGCCACTCCAGTTATTGTTATCGAATATCAGACTTGCGAAAGTTTTGATGGTTTCTCAACCATCTCTTAACTCCCAACTCCGACATTTCGCGAACGGATTGACGAATCCGAATAATTTCTGTTGCATCTGAAAGTAGAAACTCTCCCAATTACAACGGTATGTGTATTTTGCCCCTAGGCCATTGTAGTTATTGGTTTCGAGTATCAGACTTGCGAAAATTTTGATGGTTTCTCAAGCATTCCTTAACTTCAAACTCCCATATCTCGCGAACGGGTTGACGAACTCGAGAAATTCCTGTTGCATGTGAAAGTAGAAACTCGCCCGATTACAACGGTGTGTGTATTTTTACCCTAGGCCTTTGTAGTTATTGGTTTCGAGCATCAGACTTGCGAAATTTTGATGGTTTTTCAACCATTCCTTAACTTCAAACCCCCATATCTCGCGAACGGGTTGACGAACTCGAGAAATTCCTGTTGCATCTGAAAGTAGAAACTCGCTCGAGTACAATGGTGTGTGTACTTTTCCGCTAGGCCATTCCAGTTATTGGTTTCGAGTATCAGACCAGCGAAAATTTTGACGGTTTCTCAACCATTCCTTAACTTCAAACTACCATATCTCGCGAACGGATTGACGAACGCGAGAATTTCCTATTGCATCTGAAAGCAGAAACACGCCCGATTACAACGATACGTGTATTTTTGACCTAGGCCATTCCAGTTATTGGTTTCGAGTATCAGACCAGCGAAAATTTTGAAGGTTTCTCAACCATTCCTTAACTTCAAACTCCCATATCTCGCGAACGGATTGACGAACTCGAGAAATTCCTGTTGCATCCGACAGCAGAAACTCGCCCGATTACAACGGTGTGTGTATTTTTCCGCTAGGCCATTGTAGTTATTGGTTTCGAGTATCAGACTTGCGACAATTTTGAAGGTTTCTCAACCATTCCTTAACTTCTAACCCCCATATCTCGCGAACGGATTGACGAACTCGAGAAATTCCTGTTGCATCTGAAAGCAGAAACTCGCCCGATTTCAACGGTATGTGCATTTTTGCACTAGGCCATTGTAGTTATTGGTTTCTAGCATCAGAATTGCGAAAATTTTGATGGTTTCTCAACCATTCCTTAATTTCAAACTCCCATATCTCGCAAACGGAATGACGAACTCGAGAAATTCCTGTTGCATCTGAAAGTAGAAACTCGCACGATTACAATTGTGTTTGTACTTTTCCCGTAGGCCATTCCAGTTATTGGTTTCGAGTATCAGACTTGCGAAAACTTTGATGGTTTCTCAATCATTCCTTAACTTCAAACTTCCATATCTCGCGAATGAATTGGCGAACTCGAGAATTTCCTATTGCATCTGAAAGCAGAAACTCGCCCGATTACAGCGGTATGTGTATTTTTGCCGTAGGCCATAGTTGTTATTGGATTCGAGTATCAGACTTGCGAAAATTTTGATGGTTTCTCAAGCATTCCTTAACTTCAAACTCTCATATCTCGCGAACGGATTGACGAACTCGAGAAATTCCTGTTGCATCTGAAAGTAGAAACACGCCCGATTACAAAGATATGTGTGTTTTCCCCTAGGCTTTTGTAGTTATTGGTTTCGTGTATCAGACTTGCGAATATTTTGATTGTTTCTTAACCATTCCTTAACTTCAAACTCGCATATCTCGCGAACGGATTGACGAACTCGAGAAATTCCTGTTGCATCTAAAAGTAGGAAATCGCCCGATTACAATGGTGTGTTTACTTTTCCCCTAGCCCATTCCAGTTATTGGTTTCGAGTATCAGACTTGCGAAAATCTTGGTGGTTTCTCAACCATTCCTTAAATTCAAACTCCCATATCTCGCGAACGGATTGACGAACTCGAGAAATTCCTGCTGCGTCTGAAAGTGGAAACTCGCCCGATTACAACGGTATGTGCATTTTTCCCCTATGCCTTTGTAGTTATTGGTTTCGAGTATCAGATTTGCGAAAATTTTGATGGTTTCTCAACCATTCGTTAAATTCATTCTCCCATTTCTCGCGAACGGATTCACGAACTCGAGAAATACCTGTTGCATCTTAAAGTAGAAACTCGCCCGATTACAAAGATATGTGTGTTTTTCACCTAGGCCTTTGTAGTTATTGGTTTCGGGTATCAGACTTGCGAAAATTTTGATAGTTTCTCAACCATTCCTTAACTTCAAACTCCCATTTCTCGCGAACGGATTGACGAACTCGAGAAATTCCTGTTGCATCTGAAAGTAGAAACACGCCCGATTACAAAGGTATGTGTGTTTTTCCCCTAGGCCTTTGTAGTTATTGGTTTCGAGTATCAGACTTGCGAAAATTTTGATGGTTTCTCAAGCATTCCTTAACTTCAGACTCCCATATCTCGCGAACGGATTGACGAACTCGAGAAATTCCTGTTGCATCTGAAAGTAGAAACTCGCCCGATTACAAAGATATGCGTGTTTTTCACCCAGGCCTTTGTAGTTATTGGTTTCGAGTACCAGACTTGCGAAAATTTTGATAGTTTCGCAACCATTCCTTAACTTCAAACTCCCATTTCTCGCGAACGGATTGACGAACTCGAGAAATTCCTGTTGCATCTAAAAGTAGAAACTCGCCCGATTACAATGGTGTGTGTACTTTTCCCCTAGCCCATTCCAGTTATTGGTTTCGAGTATCAGACCAGCGAAAATTTTGAAGGTTTCTCAAGCATTCCTTAACTTCAGACTCCTATATCTCGCGAACGGATTGACGAACTCGAGAAATTCCTGTTGCATCCGACAGCAGAAACTCGCCCGATTACAACGGTGTGTGTATTTTTCCGCTAGGCCATTGTAGTTATTGGTTTCGAGTATCAGACTTGCGAAAATTTTGAAGGTTTCTCAACCATTCCTTAACTTCTAACCCCCATATCTCGCGAACGGATTGACGAACTCGAGAAATTCCTGTTGCATCTGAAAGCAGAAACTCGCCCGATTTCAATGGTATGTGCATTTTTGCACTAGGCCATTGTAGTTATTGGTTTCTAGCATCAGAATTGCGAAAATTTTGATGGTTTCTCAACCATTCCTTAATTTCAAACTCCCATATCTCGCAAACGGAATGACGAACTCGAGAAATTCCTGTTGCATCTGAAAGTAGAAACTCGCACGATTACAATTGTGTTTGTACTTTTCCCGTAGGCCATTCCAGTTATTGGTTTCGAGTATCAGACTTGCGAAAACTTTGATGGTTTCTCAATCATTCCTTAACTTCAAACTTCCATATCTCGCGAATGGATTGGCGAACTCGAGAATTTCCTATTGCATCTGAAAGCAGAAACTCGCCCGATTACAGCGGTATGTGTATTTTTGCCGTAGGCCATAGTTGTTATTGGATTCGAGTATCAGAATTGCGAAAATTTTGATGGTTTCTCAAGCATTCCTTAACTTCAAACTCTCATATCTCGCGAACGGATTGAAGAACTCGAGAAATTCCTGTTGCATCTGAAAGTAGAAACTCGCCCGATTACAAAGGTATGTGTGTTTTTCCCCTAGGCCTTTGTAGTTATTGGTTTCGAGTATCAGACTTGCGAAAATTTTGATGGTTTCTCAAGCATTCCTTAACTTCAGACTCCCATATCTCGCGAACGGATTGACGAACTCGAGAAATTCCTGTTGCATCTGAAAGTAGAAACTCGCCCGATTACAAAGATATGCGTGTTTTTCACCCAGGCCTTTGTAGTTATTGGTTTCGAGTACCAGACTTGCGAAAATTTTGATAGTTTCGCAACCATTCCTTAACTTCAAACTCCCATTTCTCGCGAACGGATTGACGAACTCGAGAAATTCCTGTTGCATCTAAAAGTAGAAACTCGCCCGATTACAATGGTGTGTGTACTTTTCCCCTAGCCCATTCCAGTTATTGGTTTCGAGTATCAGACCAGCGAAAATTTTGAAGGTTTCTCAAGCATTCCTTAACTTCAGACTCCTATATCTCGCGAACGGATTGACGAACTCGAGAAATTCCTGTTGCATCCGACAGCAGAAACTCGCCCGATTACAACGGTGTGTGTATTTTTCCGCTAGGCCATTGTAGTTATTGGTTTCGAGTATCAGACTTGCGAAAACTTTGATGGTTTCTCAATCATTCCTTAACTTCAAACTTCCATATCTCGCGAATGAATTGGCGAACTCGAGAATTTCCTATTGCATCTGAAAGCAGAAACTCGCCCGATTACAGCGGTATGTGTATTTTTGCCGTAGGCCATAGTTGTTATTGGATTCGAGTATCAGACTTGCGAAAATTTTGATGGTTTCTCAAGCATTCCTTAACTTCAAACTCTCATATCTCGCGAACGGATTGACGAACTCGAGAAATTCCTGTTGCATCTGAAAGTAGAAACACGCCCGATTACAAAGATATGTGTGTTTTCCCCTAGGCTTTTGTAGTTATTGGTTTCGTGTATCAGACTTGCGAATATTTTGATTGTTTCTTAACCATTCCTTAACTTCAAACTCGCATATCTCGCGAACGGATTGACGAACTCGAGAAATTCCTGTTGCATCTAAAAGTAGGAAATCGCCCGATTACAATGGTGTGTTTACTTTTCCCCTAGCCCATTCCAGTTATTGGTTTCGAGTATCAGACTTGCGAAAATCTTGGTGGTTTCTCAACCATTCCTTAAATTCAAACTCCCATATCTCGCGAACGGATTGACGAACTCGAGAAATTCCTGCTGCGTCTGAAAGTGGAAACTCGCCCGATTACAACGGTATGTGCATTTTTCCCCTATGCCTTTGTAGTTATTGGTTTCGAGTATCAGATTTGCGAAAATTTTGATGGTTTCTCAACCATTCGTTAAATTCATTCTCCCATTTCTCGCGAACGGATTCACGAACTCGAGAAATACCTGTTGCATCTTAAAGTAGAAACTCGCCCGATTACAAAGATATGTGTGTTTTTCACCTAGGCCTTTGTAGTTATT
This sequence comes from Ptiloglossa arizonensis, assembly GCF_051014685.1. Taxonomy (NCBI): domain Eukaryota; kingdom Metazoa; phylum Arthropoda; class Insecta; order Hymenoptera; family Colletidae; genus Ptiloglossa; species Ptiloglossa arizonensis. The sequence goes on from NW_027478516.1 coordinate 269,485, forward strand.
GGTTTCGGGTATCAGACTTGCGAAAATTTTGATAGTTTCTCAACCATTCCTTAACTTCAAACTCCCATTTCTCGCGAACGGATTGACGAACTCGAGAAATTCCTGTTGCATCTGAAAGTAGAAACACGCCCGATTACAAAGGTATGTGTGTTTTTCCCCTAGGCCTTTGTAGTTATTGGTTTCTAGCATCAGAATTGCGAAAATTTTGATGGTTTCTCAACCATTCCTTAATTTCAAACTCCCATATCTCGCGAACGGAATGACGAACTCGAGAAATTCCTGTTGCATCTGAAAGTAGAAACTCGCACGATTACAATTGTGTTTGTACTTTTCCCGTAGGCCATTCCAGTTATTGGTTTCGAGTATCAGACTTGCGAAAACTTTGATGGTTTCTCAATCATTCCTTAACTTCAAACTTCCATATCTCGCGAATGGATAGGCGAACTCGAGAATTTCCTATTGCATCTGAAAGCAGAAACTCGCCCGATTACAGCGGTATGTGTATTTTTGCCGTAGGCCATAGTTGTTATTGGATTCGAGTATCAGACTTGCGAAAATTTTGATGGTTTCTCAAGCATTCCTTAACTTCAAACTCTCATATCTCGCGAACGGATTGAAGAACTCGAGAAATACCTGTTGCATCTGAAAGTAGAAACTCGCCCGATTACAAAGGTATGTGTGTTTTTCCCCTAGGCCTTTGTAGTTATTGGTTTCGAGTATCAGACTTGCGAAAATTTTGATGGTTTCTCAAGCATTCCTTAACTTCAGACTCCCATATCTCGCGAACGGATTGACGAACTCGAGAAATTCCTGTTGCATCTGAAAGTAGAAACTCGCCCGATTACAAAGATATGCGTGTTTTTCACCCAGGCCTTTGTAGTTATTGGTTTCGAGTACCAGACTTGCGAAAATTTTGATAGTTTCGCAACCATTCCTTAACTTCAAACTCCCATTTCTCGCGAACGGATTGACGAACTCGAGAAATTCCTGTTGCATCTAAAAGTAGAAACTCGCCCGATTACAATGGTGTGTGTACTTTTCCCCTAGCCCATTCCAGTTATTGGTTTCGAGTATCAGACCAGCGAAAATTTTGAAGGTTTCTCAAGCATTCCTTAACTTCAGACTCCTATATCTCGCGAACGGATTGACGAACTCGAGAAATTCCTGTTGCATCCGACAGCAGAAACTCGCCCGATTACAACGGTGTGTGTATTTTTCCGCTAGGCCATTGTAGTTATTGGTTTCGAGTATCAGACTTGCGAAAACTTTGATGGTTTCTCAATCATTCCTTAACTTCAAACTTCCATATCTCGCGAATGAATTGGCGAACTCGAGAATTTCCTATTGCATCTGAAAGCAGAAACTCGCCCGATTACAGCGGTATGTGTATTTTTGCCGTAGGCCATAGTTGTTATTGGATTCGAGTATCAGACTTGCGAAAATTTTGATGGTTTCTCAAGCATTCCTTAACTTCAAACTCTCATATCTCGCGAACGGATTGACGAACTCGAGAAATTCCTGTTGCATCTGAAAGTAGAAACACGCCCGATTACAAAGATATGTGTGTTTTCCCCTAGGCTTTTGTAGTTATTGGTTTCGTGTATCAGACTTGCGAATATTTTGATTGTTTCTTAACCATTCCTTAACTTCAAACTCGCATATCTCGCGAACGGATTGACGAACTCGAGAAATTCCTGTTGCATCTAAAAGTAGGAAATCGCCCGATTACAATGGTGTGTTTACTTTTCCCCTAGCCCATTCCAGTTATTGGTTTCGAGTATCAGACTTGCGAAAATCTTGGTGGTTTCTCAACCATTCCTTAAATTCAAACTCCCATATCTCGCGAACGGATTGACGAACTCGAGAAATTCCTGCTGCGTCTGAAAGTGGAAACTCGCCCGATTACAACGGTATGTGCATTTTTCCCCTATGCCTTTGTAGTTATTGGTTTCGAGTATCAGATTTGCGAAAATTTTGATGGTTTCTCAACCATTCGTTAAATTCATTCTCCCATTTCTCGCGAACGGATTCACGAACTCGAGAAATACCTGTTGCATCTTAAAGTAGAAACTCGCCCGATTACAAAGATATGTGTGTTTTTCACCTAGGCCTTTGTAGTTATTGGTTTCGGGTATCAGACTTGCGAAAATTTTGATAGTTTCTCAACCATTCCTTAACTTCAAACTCCCATTTCTCGCGAACGGATTGACGAACTCGAGAAATTCCTGTTGCATCTGAAAGTAGAAACACGCCCGATTACAAAGGTATGTGTGTTTTTCCCCTAGGCCTTTGTAGTTATTGGTTTCTAGCATCAGAATTGCGAAAATTTTGATGGTTTCTCAACCATTCCTTAATTTCAAACTCCCATATCTCGCGAACGGAATGACGAACTCGAGAAATTCCTGTTGCATCTGAAAGTAGAAACTCGCACGATTACAATTGTGTTTGTACTTTTCCCGTAGGCCATTCCAGTTATTGGTTTCGAGTATCAGACTTGCGAAAACTTTGATGGTTTCTCAATCATTCCTTAACTTCAAACTTCCATATCTCGCGAATGGATAGGCGAACTCGAGAATTTCCTATTGCATCTGAAAGCAGAAACTCGCCCGATTACAGCGGTATGTGTATTTTTGCCGTAGGCCATAGTTGTTATTGGATTCGAGTATCAGACTTGCGAAAATTTTGATGGTTTCTCAAGCATTCCTTAACTTCAAACTCTCATATCTCGCGAACGGATTGAAGAACTCGAGAAATACCTGTTGCATCTGAAAGTAGAAACTCGCCCGATTACAAAGGTATGTGCATTTTTCCCCTATGCCTTTGTAGTTATTAGTTTCGAGTATCAGATTTGCGAAAATTTTGATGGTTTCTCAACCAGTCCTTAACTTCAAACTCCCATATCTCGCGAACGGATTGACGAACTCGAGAAATTCCTGTTGCATCTGAAAGTAGAAACACGCCCGATTACAAAGATATGTGTGTTTTCCCCTAGGCTTTTGTAGTTATTGGTTTCGTGTATCAGACTTGCGAAAATTTTGATTGTTTCTTAACCATTCCTTAACTTCAAACTCGCATATCTCGCGAACGGATTGACGAACTCGAGAAATTCCTGTTGCATCTAAAAGTAGGAACTCGCCCGATTACAATGGTGTGTTTACTTTTCCCCTAGCCCATTCCAGTTATTGGTTTCGAGTATCAGACTTGCGAAAATCTTGGTGGTTTCTCAACCATTCCTTAAATTCAAACTCCCATATCTCGCGAACGGATTGACGAACTCGAGAAATTCCTGCTGCGTCTGAAAGTGGAAACTCGCCCGATTACAAAGGTCTGTGTATTTTTCCCCTAGGCCATTGTAGTTATTGGTTTCGAGTATCAGACTTGCGAAAATTTTGACTGTTTCTCAACCATTCCTTATATTCATTCTCCCATTTCTCGCGAACGGATTGACGACCTCGAGAAATTCCTGTTGCATCTTAGAGTAGAAACTCGCCCGATTACAAAGATATGTGTTTTTCACCTAGGCCTTTGTAGTTATTGGTTTCGGGTATCACACTTGCGAAAATTTTGATAGTTTCTCAACCATTCCTTAACTTCAAACTCACATTTTTCGCGAACGGATTGACGAACTCGAGAAATTCCTGTTGCATGTGAAAGTAGAAACTCGTCCGATTACAACGGTATGTGTATTTTTCCCCTAGGCCTTTGTATTTATTGGTTTCGAGTATCAGACTTGCGAAAATTTTGATGGTTTCTCAACCATTCCTTAACTTCAAACTCCCATATCTCGCGAACGGAATGACGAACTCGAGAAATTCCTGTTGCATCTGAAAGCAGATACTCGCCCGATTACAGCGGTATGTGTATTTTTGCCCTAGGCCATAGTTGCTATTGGATTCGAGTATCAGACTTGCGAAAATTTTGATGGCTTCTCAAGAGTTCCTTAACTTCAAACTCCCATATCTCGCGAACGGATTGAAGAACTCGAGAAACTCCTGTTGCATCTGAAAGCAGAAACTCCTCCGATTACAACGGCATGTGTATTTTCCACCTAGGCCATTGTAGTTATTGGTTGCAAGTATCAGACTTGCGAAAATTTTGATGGTTTCTCAAGCATTCCTTAACTTCAAACTCCCATATCTCGCGAACGGATTGACGAACTCGAGAATTTCCTATTGCATCTGAAAGCAGGAACTCGCCCGATTACAACGGTACGTGTATTTTTTCCCTATGCCATTGTAGTTATTGGTTTCCAGCATCAGAATTGCGAAAATTTTGATAGTTTCTCAGCCATTCCTTAAATTCAAACTCCCATATCTCGCTAACGGATTGACGAACTCGAGAAATTCCTGCTGCATCTGAAAGTAGAAACTCGCCCGATTACAAAGGTATGTGCATTTTTCCCCTATGCCTTTGTTGTTATTGCTTTCGAGTATCAGATTTGCAAAAATTTTGATGGCTTCTCAATCATTCCTTAACTTCAAACTCCCATATCTCGCGAACGGATTCACGAACTCGAGAAATTCCAGTTGCATCTTAAAGTAGAAACTCGCCCGATTACAAAGATATGTGGGTTTTTCACCTAGGCCTTTGTTGTTATTGGTTTCGGGTATCAGACTTGCGAAAATTTTGATAGTTTCTCAACGATTCCTTAACTTCAAACTCCCATTTCTCGCGAACGGATTGACGAACTCGAGAAATTCCTGTTGCATCTGAAAGTAGAAACTCGCCTGATTACAAAGATATGTGTGTTTTTCCCCTAGGCCTTTGTAGTTATTGGTTTCGAGTATCAGACTTTCGAAAATTTTGATGGTTTCTCAAGCATTCCTTAAGTTCAAACACCCATATCTCGCGAACGGATTGACGAACTCGAGAAATTCCTGTTGCATCTGAAAGTGGAAACTCGCCCGATTACAAAGGTATGTGTATTTTTCTCCTAGGCCTTTGTAGTTATTGGTTTCAAGTATCAGACTTGCGAAAATTTTGATGGTTTCTCAACCATTCCTTAATTTCAAACTCCCATATCTCACGAACGGATTGACGAACTCGAGAAATTCTTGTTGCATCTGAAAGTAGAAACACGCCCGATTACAAAGATATGTGTGTTTTCCCCTAGGCTTTTGTAGTTATTGGTTTCGTGTATCAGACTTGCGAAAATTTTGATGGTTTCTCAAGCATTCCTTAACTTCTAACTCCCATATCTCGCGAACGGATTGACGAACTCGAGAAATTCCTGTTGCATCTGAAAGTAGAAACTCGCCCGATTACAAAGATGTGTGTGTTTTTCCCCTATGCCATTGTAGTTATTGGTTTCGAGTATTAGACTTGCGAAAATTTTGATAGATTCTCGTCCATTCCTTAACTTCAAACTCCCATTTCTCCCGAACGGATTGACGAACTCGAGAAATTCCAGATGCATGTGAAAGTAGAAACTCGTCCGATTTCAACGCTATGTGTATTTTTCCCCTAGGCCTTTGTAGTTATTGGTTTCGAGAATCAGACTTTCGAAAATTTTGATGGTTCCTCAAGCATTCCTTAAGTTCAAACACCCATATCTCGCGAACGGATTGACGAACTCGAGAAATTTCTGTTGCATCTGAAAGCAGAAACGCGCCCGATTACAATGGTGTGTGTACTTTCCCCCTAGGCCACTCCAGTTATTGTTATCGAATATCAGACTTGCGAAAGTTTTGATGGTTTCTCAACCATCTCTTAACTCCCAACTCCGACATTTCGCGAACGGATTGACGAATCCGAATAATTTCTGTTGCATCTGAAAGTAGAAACTCTCCCAATTACAACGGTATGTGTATTTTGCCCCTAGGCCATTGTAGTTATTGGTTTCGAGTATCAGACTTGCGAAAATTTTGATGGTTTCTCAACCATTCCTTAACTTCAAACTCCCATATCTCGCGAACGGGTTGACGAACTCGAGAAATTCCAGATGCATGTGAAAGTAGAAACTCGTCCGATTACAACGCTATGTGTATTTTTCCCCTAGGCCTTTGTAGTTATTGGTTTCGAGAATCAGACTTTCGAAAATTTTGATGGTTCCTCAACCATTCCTTAACTTCAAACCCCCATATCTCGCGAACGGGTTGACGAACTCGAGAAATTCCTGTTGCATCTGAAAGTAGAAACTCGCTCGAGTACAATGGTGTGTGTACTTTTCCGCTAGGCCATTCCAGTTATTGGTTTCGAGTATCAGACCAGCGAAAATTTTGACGGTTTCTCAACCATTCCTTAACTTCAAACTACCATATCTCGCGAACGGATTGACGAACTCGAGAAATTCCTGTTGCATCTGAAAGTAGAGACTCGCCCGATTAGAATACCGTGTGTACTTTTCCCCTAGGCCATTCCAGTTATTCGTTTCTAGCATCAGAATTGCGAAAATTTCGATGTTTTCTCAACCATTCCTTAACTTCAAACTCCCATATCTCGTGAACGGATTGACGAACACGAGAAATTCCTGTTGCATCTGAAAGTGGAACCTCGCCCGATTACAAAGGTATGTGTATTTTCCCCTAGGCCTTTGTAGTTATTGGTTTCGAGTATCAGACTTGCGAAAACTTTGATGGTTTCTCAAGCATTCCTTAAGTTCAAACTCCCATATCTCGCGAACGGATTGACGAACTCGAGAAATTCCTGTTGCATCTTAAAGTAGAAACTCGCCCGATTACAATGGTGTGTTTATTTTCCCCCTAGGCCTTTGCAGTTATTGGTTTCGAGTATCAGACTTGCGAAAACTTTGAGGGTTTCCAACCATTCCTTAACTTCAAACTCCCATTTCGCGCGTATGGATTGACGAACTCGAGAAATTCCTGTTGCATCTGAAAGTAGAAACATGCCCGATTACAAAGGTGTGTGTACTTTTCCCCTAGGCCATTCCAGTTATTGTTTTCGAGTATCAGACTTGCGAAAATGTTGATGGTTTCGCAACCATCTCTTATCTCCAAACTCCGATATTTCGCGAACGGATTGACGAACTCGAGAAATTCCTGTTGCATCTGAAAGTAGAAACTCGCCCGATTACAATGGTGTGTGTACTTTTCCCCTAGGCCATTCCAGTTATTGGTTTCGAGAATCAGACCGCCGAAAATTTTGATGGTTTCAAGAGCATTCCTTAACTTCAAACTCCCATATCTCGCGAACGGATTGACGAATTCGAGAAATTCCTGTTGCATCTGAAAGCAGAAACTCGCCCGATTACAACGCGTGTGTATTTTTCCCCTAGGCCATTGTAGTTATTGGTTTCGAGTATCAGACTTGCGAAAATTTTGATAGTTTCTCAACCATTCCTTAACTTCAATCTCCCATTACTCGCGAACGGATTGACGAACTCGAGAAATTCCTGTTGCATCTTAAAGTAGAAACTCGCCCGATTACAAAGAAATGTGTGTTTTTCACCTAGGCCTTTGTAGTTATTGGTTTCGAGTATCAGACTTGCGAAAATTTTGATAGTTTCTCAACCATTCCTTAACTTCAAACTCCCATATCTCGCGAACGGATTGACGAACTCGAGAAATTCCTGTTGCACCTGGAAGCAGAAAATCGCCCGATTACAATGGTGTGTGTACTTTTCCCCTAGGTCATTCCAGTTATTGGTTTCGAGTATCAGAATTGCGAAAATTTTGATGGTTGCTCAACCATTCCTTAACTTCAAACTCCCATATCTCGCGAACGGAATGACGAACTCGAGAAATTCCTGTTGCATCTGAAAGTGGAAACTCGCCCGATTACAAAGGTATGTGCATTTTTCCCCTAGGCCATTCTAGTTATTAGTTTCGAGTATCAGACCACCGAAAATTTTGATGGTTTCTCAAGCATTCCTTAACTTCAAACTCCCATATCTCGCGAACGGATTGACGAACTCGAGATATTCCTGTTGCATCTGAAAGTGGAAACTCGCCCGATTACAAAGGTGTGTGCATTTTTCCCCTAGGCCTTTGTAGTTATTGGTTTCGAGTATCAGACTTTCGTAAAAATTTTGATGGTTTCTCAAGCATTCCTTAACTTCAAACTCCCATATCTCGCAAACGGATTGACGAACTCGAGAAATTCCTGTTGCATCTGAAAGTAGTAACTCGCCCGATTACAAAGATATGTGTGTTTTTTCCCCTAGGGCTTTGTAGTTATTGGTTTGGAGTATCAGACTTGCGAAAATTTTGAGGGTTTCCCAACCATTCCTTATCTTCAAACTCCCATATCTCGCGAACGGATTGACGAACTCGAGAAATTCCTGTTGCATCTGAAAGTAGAGACTCTCCCGATTAGAATAGGGTGTGTACTTTTCCCCTAGGCCATTCCAGTTATTCGTTTCTAGCATCAGAATTTCGAAAATTTCGATGGTTTCTCAACCATTCCTTAAATTCAAACTCCCATTTCTCGTGAACGGATTGACGAACTCGAGAAATTCCTGTTGCATCTGAAAGTAGAAACATGCCCGATTACAATGGTGTGTGTACTTTTCCCCTAGGCCATTCCAGTTATTGGTTTCGAGTATCAGACTTGCGAAAATGTTGATGGTTTCGCAACCATCTCTTATCTCCAAACTCCGATATTTCGCGAACGGATTGACGAACTCGAGAAATTCCTGTTGCATCTGAAAGTAGAAACTCGCCCGATTACAATGGTGTGTGTACTTTTCCCCTAGGCCATTCCAGTTATAGGTTTCGAGAATCAGACCACCGAAAATTTTGATGGTTTCTCAAGCATTCCTTAACTTCAAACTCCCAGATCTCGCGAACGGATTGACGAAATCGAGAAATTCCTGTTGCATCTGAAAGCAGAAACTCGCCCGATTACAACGGTGTGTGTATTTTTCCCCTAGGCCATTGTAGTTATTGGTTTCGAGTATCAGACTTGCGGAAATTTTGATAGTTTCTCAATCATTCTTTAACTTCAATCTCCCATTTCTCGCGAACGGATTGACGAACTCGAGAAATTCCTGTTGCATCTTAAAGTAGAAACTCGCCCGATTACAAAGAAATGTGTGTTTTTCACCTAGGCCTTTGTAGTTATTGGTTTCGAGTATCAGACTTGCGAAAATTTTGATAGTTTCTCAACCATTCCTTAACTTCAAACTCCCATTTCTCGCGAACGGATTGACGAACTGGAGAAGTTCCTGTTGCATCTGAAAGCAGAAACTCGCCCGATTACAAAGATATGTGTGTTTTTCACCTAGGCCTTTGCAGTTATTGGTTTCGAGTATCAGACTTGCGAAAATTTTGATAGTTTCTCAACCATTCCTTAACAGCAAACTCCCATATCTCGCGAACGGATTGACGAACTCGAGAAATTCCTGTTGCACCTGGAAGCAGAAAATCGCTCGATTACAATGGTGTGTGTACTTTTCCCCTAGGTCATTCCAGTTATTGGTTTCGAGTATCAGAATTGCGAAAATTTCGATGGTATCTCAACCATTCCTTAACTTCAAACTCCCATATCTCGCGAACGGATTGACGAACTCGAGTAATTCCTGTTGCATCTGAAAGTGGAACCTCGCCCGATTACAAAAGTATGTGTATTTTCCCCTAGGCCATTGTAGTTATTGGTTTCGAGTATCAGACTTGCGAAAATTTTGATAGTTTCTCAACCATTCCTTAGCTTCAAACTCCCATTTCTCGCGAACGGATTGACGAACTCGAGAAATTCCTGTTGCATCTGAAAGTAGAAACTCGCCCGATTACAATGGTGTGTGTACTTTTCCCCTAGGCCATTCCAGTTATTGGTTTCGAGAATCAGACCGCCGAAAATTTTGATGGTTTCAAGAGCATTCCTTAACTTCAAACTCCCATATCTCGCGAACGGATTGACGAACTCGAGAAATTCCTGTTGCATCTGAAAGTAGAAACTCGCCCAATTACAAAGAAATGTGTGTTTTTCACCTAGGCCTTTGTAGTTATTGGTTTCGAGTATCAGACTTGCGAAAATTATGATAGTTTCTCAACCATTCCTTAACTTCAAACTCCCATTTCTCGCGAACGGATTGACGAACTCGAGAAATTCCTGTTGCATCTGAAAGTAGAAACATGCCCGATTACAAAGATATGTGTGTTTGTCACCTTGGCCTTTGTAGTTATTGGTTTCGAGTATCAGACTTGCGAAACTTTTGATAGTTTCTCAACCATTCCTTAACTTCAAACTCCCATTTCTCGCGAACGGATTGACGAACTCGAAAAATTCCTGTTGCATCTGAAATTAGAAAATCCCCCGATTAGGAAGATATGTGTGTTTTTTCCCTAGGCCTTTGCAGTTATTGGTTTCGAGTATCAGACTTGCGAAAATTTTGATAGTTTCTCAACCATTCCTTAACATCAAACTCCCATATCTCGCGAACGGATTGACGAACTCGAGAAATTCCTGTTGCATCTGAAAGTGGAACCTCGCCCGATTACAAAGGTATGTGTATTTTCCCCTAGGCCATTGTAGTTATTGGTTTCGAGTATCAGACTTGCGAAAATTTTGATAGTTTCTCAACCATTCCTTAACTTCAAACTCACATTTCTCGCGAACGGATTGACGAACTGGAGAAATTCCTGTTGCATCTGAAAGTAGAAACTCGCCCGATTACAAAGATATGTGTGTTTTTTACCTAGGCCTTTGCAGTTATTGGTTTCGAGTATCAGACTTGCGAAAATTTGGTAGTTTCTCAACCATTCCTTAGCAGCAAACTCCCATATCTCGCGAACGGATTGACGAACTCGAGAAATTCCTGTTGCACCTGGAAGCAGAAACTCGCTCGATTACAATGGTGCGTGTACTTTTCCCCTAGGTCATTCCAGTTATTGGTTTCGAGTATCAGAATTGCGAAAATTTCGATGGTATCTCAACCATTCTTTAACTTCAAACTCCCATATCTCGCGAACGGATTGACGAACTCGAGAAATTCCTGTTGCATCTGAAAGTGGAACCTCGCCCGATTACAAAGGTATGTGTATTTTCCCCTAGGCCATTGTAGTTATTGGTTTCGAGTATCAGACTTGCGAAAATTTTGATAGTTTCTCAACCATTCCTTAGCTTCAAACTCCCATTTCTCGCGAACGGATTGACGAACTCGAGAAATTCCTGTTGCATCTGAAAGTAGAAACTCGCCCGATTACAATGGTGTGTGTACTTTTCCCCTAGGCCATTCCAGTTATTGGTTTCGAGAATCAGACCGCCGAAAATTTTGATGGTTTCAAGAGCATTCCTTAACTTCGAACTCCCATATCTCGCGAACGGATTGACGAACTCGAGAAATTCCTGTTGCATCTGAAAGTGGAACCTCGCCCGATTACAAAGGTATGTGTATTTTCCCCTAGGCCATTGTAGTTATTGGTTTCGAGTATCAGACTTGCGAAAATTTTGATAGTTTCTCAACCATTCCTTAACTTCAAACTCCCATTTCTCGCGAACGGATTGACGAACTCGAGAAATTCCTGTTGCATCTGAAAGTAGAAACATGCCCGATTACAAAGATATGTGTGTTTGTCACCTTGGCCTTTGTAGTTATTGGTTTCGAGTATCAGACTTGCGAAACTTTTGATAGTTTCTCAACCATTCCTTAACTTCAAACTCCCATTTCTCGCGAACGGATTGACGAACTCGAGAAATTCCTGTTGCATCTGAAATTAGAAAATCCCCCGATTAGGAAGATATGTGTGTTTTTTCCCTAGGCCTTTGCAGTTATTGGTTTCGAGTATCAGACTTGCGAAAATTTTGATAGTTTCTCAACCATTCCTTAACATCAAACTCCCATATCTCGCGAACGGATTGACGAACTCGAGAAATTCCTGTTGCATCTGAAAGTGGAACCTCGCCCGATTACAAAGGTATGTGTATTTTCCCCTAGGCCATTGTAGTTATTGGTTTCGAGTATCAGACTTGCGAAAATTTTGATAGTTTCTCAACCATTCCTTAACTTCAAACTCACATTTCTCGCGAACGGATTGACGAACTGGAGAAATTCCTGTTGCATCTGAAAGTAGAAACTCGCCCGATTACAAAGATATGTGTGTTTTTTACCTAGGCCTTTGCAGTTATTGGTTTCGAGTATCAGACTTGCGAAAATTTGGTAGTTTCTCAACCATTCCTTAGCAGCAAACTCCCATATCTCGCGAACGGATTGACGAACTCGAGAAATTCCTGTTGCACCTGGAAGCAGAAACTCGCTCGATTACAATGGTGCGTGTACTTTTCCCCTAGGTCATTCCAGTTATTGGTTTCGAGTATCAGAATTGCGAAAATTTCGATGGTATCTCAACCATTCTTTAACTTCAAACTCCCATATCTCGCGAACGGATTGACGAACTCGAGAAATTCCTGTTGCATCTGAAAGTGGAACCTCGCCCGATTACAAAGGTATGTGTATTTTCCCCTAGGCCATTGTAGTTATTGGTTTCGAGTATCAGACTTGCGAAAATTTTGATAGTTTCTCAACCATTCCTTAGCTTCAAACTCCCATTTCTCGCGAACGGATTGACGAACTCGAGAAATTCCTGTTGCATCTGAAAGTAGAAACTCGCCCGATTACAATGGTGTGTGTACTTTTCCCCTAGGCCATTCCAGTTATTGGTTTCGAGAATCAGACCGCCGAAAATTTTGATGGTTTCAAGAGCATTCCTTAACTTCGAACTCCCATATCTCGCGAACGGATTGACGAACTCGAGAAATTCCTGTTGCATCTGATAGTGGAACCTCGCCCGATTACAAAGGTATGTGTATTTTCCCCTAGGCCATTGTAGTTATTGGTTTCGAGTATCAGACTTGCGAAAATTTTGATAGTTTCTTCAATACTCAAACTCCCATTTCTCGCGAACGGATTGACGAACTCGAGAAATTCCTGTTGCATCTGAAAGTAGAAACATGCCCGATTACAAAGATATGTGTGTTTTTCACCTTGGCCTTTGTAGTTATTGGTTTCGAGTATCAGACTTGCGAAACTTTTGATAGTTTCTCAACCATTTCCTTAACTTCAAACTCCCATTTCTCGCGAACGGATTGACGAACTCGAGAAATTCCTGTTGCATCTGAAATTAGAAAATCCCCCGATTAGGAAGATATGTGTGTTTTTTTCCCTAGGCCTTAGTAGTTATTGGTTTCGAGTATCAGACTTCCGAATATTTTGATAGTTTCTCAACCATTCCTTAACTTCAAACTCCCATTTCTCCCGAACTGATTGACGAACTCGAGAAATTCCTGTTGCATCTGAAATTAGAAAATCGCCCGATTAGGAAGATATGTGTGTTTTTTTCCCTAGGCCTAGGCCTTTGTAGTTATTGTTTTCGAGTATCAGACTTGCGAAAATTTTGATAGTTTCTCAACCATTCCTTAACTTCAATCTTCCATTTCTCGCGAACGGATTGACGAACTCGAGAAATACCTGTTGCATCTTAAAGTAGAAACTCGCCCGATTACAAAGATATGTGTGTTTTTCGCCTAGGCCTTTGTAGTTATTGGTTTCGGGTATCAGACTTGCGAAAATTTTGATAGTTTCTCAACCATTCCTTAACTTCAAACTCCCATTTCTCGCGAACGGATTGACGAACTCGAGAAATTCCTGTTGCATCTGAAAGTAGAAACTCGCCCGATTACAAAGATATGTGTGTTTTTCACCTAGGCCTTTGTAGTTATTGGTTTCGAGTATCAGACTTGCGAAAATTTTGATAGTTTCTCAACCATTCCTTAACATCAAACTCCCATATCTCGCGAACGGATTGACGAACTCGAGAAATTCCTGTTGCATCTGAAAGTAGAATCTCTCCCAATTACAACGGTATGTGTACTTTTCCCCTAGGCCATTCCAGTTATTCGTTTCTAGCATCAGAATTGCGAAAATTTTGATGGCTTCTCAAGCATTCCCTAACTTCAAACTCCCATATCTCGCGAACGGATTGACGAACTCGAGAAATTACTGTTGCATCTGAAAGTAGAAACTCGCCCGATTACAATGGTGTGTGTACTTTTCCCCTAGGCCTTTCCAGTTATTGTTTTCGAGTATCAGACCTGCGAAAATTTTGATGGTTTCACAACCATTCCTTAACTTCAAACTCCCATATCTCGCGAACGGATTGACGAACTCGAGAAATTCTTGTTGCATGTCAAAGTAGAAACTCGCCCGATTACAACGGTATGTGTATTTTTCCCCTAGGCCTTTGTAGTTATTGGTTTCGAGTATCAGACTTTCGAAAATTTTGATGGTTCCTCAAGCATTCCTCAACATCAAACTCCCATATCTCGCGAACGGATTGAGGAACTCGAGAAATTTCTGTTGCATCTGAAAGCAGAAACTCGCCCGATTACAACGGTATGTGTATTTTTGCCCTAGATCGTAGTAGTTATTGGTTTCGAGAATTAGACTTGTGAAAATTTTGATGGTTTCTCAAGCATTCCTTAACTTCAAACTCCCATATCTCGCGAGCGGATTGAGGAACTCGATTATTTCCTGTTGCATCTGAAAGTAGAAAGTCGACCGATTACAATGGTGTGTGTAATTTTCCCCTAGGCCATTCCAGTTATTCGTTTCTTACATCAGAATGGCGAAAATTTTGATGGTTCCTCAACCATTCCTTAATTTCAAACTCCCATATCTCGCGAACGGATTGACGAACTCGAGAAATTCCTGTTCCATCTGAGAGTGGAATCTCGTCCGATTACAAAGGTATGTGTACTTTTCCCCTAGGCCATTTCAGTTATTGATTTCGAGTATTAGACTTGCGAAAATTTTGATGGTTCCTCAACCATTCCTTAACCTCAAACTCCCATATCTCTCGAACGGATTGACGAACTCGAGAAATTCCTGTTCCATCTGAGAGTGGAAACTCGCCCGATTACAATGGTGCGTGTACTTTTCCCCGAGGCCATTCCAGTTATTGTTTTCGAGTATCAGACCAGCGAAAATTTTGATGGTTTCACAACCATTCCTTAACTTCAAACTCCCATATCTCGCGAACGGATTGCCGAACTCGAGAAATTCTTGTTGCATGTGAAAGTAGAAACTCGCCCGATTACAACGGTATATGTATTTTTCCCCTAGGCCTTTGTAGTTATTGGTTTCGAGTATCAGACTTTCGAAAATTTTGGTGGTTTCTCAACCATTCCTTAACATCAAACTCCCATATCTCGCGAACGGATTGACGAACTCGAGAAATTCCTGTTGCATCTGAAATTAGAAAATCCCCCGATTAGGAAGATATGTGTGTTTTTTCCCTAGGCCTTTGCAGTTATTGGTTTCGAGTATCAGACTTGCGAAAATTTTGATAGTTTCTCAACCATTCCTTAAGTTCAAACACCCATATCTCGCGAACGGATTGACGAATTCGAGAAATTCCTGTTGCATCTGAAAGTAGAAGCTCGCCCGATTACAAAGATATGTGTGTTTTTCACCTACGCCTTTGTAGTTATTTTTTTCGGGTATCAGACTTGCGAAAATTTTGATAGTTTCTGAACCATTCCTTAACTTCAAACTCCCATTTCTCGCGAACGGATTGACGAACTCGAGAAATTCCTGTTGCATCTGAAAGTAGAAACTCGCCCGATTACAACGGTATGTGTATTTTCCCCCTAGGCCTATGTAGTTGTTGGTTTCGAGTATCAGACTTTCGAAAATTTTGATGGTTCCTCAAGCATTCCTCAACTTCAAACTCCCATATCTCGCGAACGGATTGACGAACTCGAGAAATTTCTGTTGCATCTGAAAGCAGAAACTCGCCCGATTACAACGGTATGTGTATTTTTGCCCTAGATCATAGTAGTTATTGGTTTCGAGTATCAGACTTGTGAAAATTTTGATGATTTCTCAAGCATTCCTTAACTTCAAACTCCCATATCTCGCGAACGGATTGACGAACTCGATTATTTCCTGTTGCATCTGAAAGTAGAAAGTCGACCGATTACAATGGTGTGTGTAATTTTCCCCTAGGCCATTCCAGTTATTCGTTTCTAGCATCAGAATTGCGAAAATTTTATGGGTTTCTCAACCATTCCTTAACTTCAAACTCCCATATATCGCGAACGGATTGACGAATTCAAGAAATTCCTGTTGCATCTGAAAGTGGAAACTCGCCCGATTACAAAGGTATGTGCATTTTTCCCCTAGGCCTTTGTAGTTATTGGTTTCGAGTATCAGACTTGCGAAAATTTTGATGGTTTCTCAACCATTCCTTAATTTCAAACTCCCATATCTCCCGAACGGATTGACGAACTCGAGAAATTCCTGTTGCATCTGAAAGTGGAAACTCGCCCGATTACAAAGGTATGTGTATTTTTCTCCTAGGCCTTTGTAGTTATTGGTTTCGAGTATCAGACTTGCAAAAATTTTGATAGTTTCTCAACCATTCCTTAACTTCAAACTCCCATTTCTCGCGAACGGATTGACGAACTCGAGAAATTCCTGTTGCATCTGAAAGTAGAAACTCGCCCGATTACAATGGTGTGTGTACTTTTCCCCTAGGCCATTCCAGTTATTGGATTCGAGAATCAGACCGCCGAAAATTTTGATGGTTTCAAGTGCATTCCTTAACTTCAAACTCCCATATCTCGCGAACGGATTGACGAACTCGAGAAATTCCTGTTGCATCTGAAAGTGGAACCTCGCCCGATTACAAAGGTATGTGTATTTTCACCTAGGCCATTGTAGTTATTGGTTTCGAGTATCAGACTTGCGAAAATTTTGATAGTTTCTCAACCATTCCTTAACTTCAAACTCCCATTTCTCGCGAACGGATTGACGAACTCGAGAAATTCCTGTTGCATCTGAAAGTAGAAACATGCCCGATTACAAAGATATGTGTGTTTTTCACCTTGGCCTTTGTAGTTATTGGTCTCGAGTATCAGACTTGCGAAACTTTTGATAGTTTCTCAACCATTCCTTAACTTCAAACTCCCATTTCTCGCGAACGGATTGACGAACTCGAGAAATTCCTGTTGCATCTGAAATTAGAAAATCCCCCGATTAGGAAGATATGTGTGTTTTTTCCCTAGGCCTTTGTAGTTATTGGTTTCGAGTATCAGACTTGCGAAAATTTTGATAGTTTCTCAACCATTCCTTAACCTCAAACTCCCATATCTCGCGAACGGATTGACGAACTCGAGAAATTCCTGTTCCATCTGAGAGTGGAAACTCGCCCGATTACAAGGGTATGTGTACTTTTCCCCTAGGCCATTCCAGTTATTGGTTTCGAGTATCAGACTTTCGAAAATTTTGATGGTTTCTCAAGCATTCCCTAACTTCAAACTCCCATATCTCGCGAACGGATTGACGAACTCGATTATTTCCTGTTGCATCTGAAAGCAGAAAGTCGACCGATTACAATGGTGTGTGTAATTTTCGCCTAGGCCATTTCAGTTATTCGTTTCTTGCATCAGACTTGCGAAAATTTTGACAGTTTCTCAACCATTCCTTAACTTCAATCTCCCATATCTCGAGAACGGATTGACGAACTCGATTATTTCCTGTTGCATCTGAAAGTAGAAAGTCGACCGATTACAATGGTGTGTGTAATTTTCCCCTAGGCCTTTGTAGTTATTGGTTTCGAGTATCAGACTTGCGAAAATTTTGATCGTTTCTCAACCACTCCTTAACTTCAAACTACCATATCTCGCGAACGGATTGACGAACTCGAGAAATTTCTGTTGCATCTGAAAGCAGACACTCGCCCGATTACAACGGTATGTGTATTTTTGCCCCAGATCATAGTAGTTATTGGTTTCGCGTATCAGTCTTGCGAAAATTTTGATGGTTACTCAAGCATTCCTTAACTTCAAACTCCCATATCTCGCGAACGGATTGACGAACTCCATTATTTCCTGTTGCATCTGAAAGCAGAAAGTCGACCGATTACAATGGTGTGTGTACTTTTCCCCTAGGCCATTCCAGGTATTCGTTTCTAGCATCAGAATTGCGAAAATTTTGATGGTTTCTCAACGATTCCTTAACTTCAAACTCCCATATCTCGCGAACGCATTGAGGAACTCGAGAAATTCCTGTTGCATCTGAAAGTAGAATCTCTCCCAATTACAACGGTATGTGTATTATTCCCCTAGGCCATTGTAGTTATTGGTTTCGAGTATCAGACTTGCGAAAATTTTGATGGTTTCTCAACCATTTCTTAACTTCAAACTCCCATATCTCGCGAACGGGTTGACGAACTCGAGAAATTCCTGTTGCATCTGGAAGTAGAAATTCGCCCGATTACAATGGTGTGCGTACTTTTCCCCTAGGCCATTCCAGTTATTGGTTTCGAGTATCAGACTTTCGAAAATTTTGATGGTTTCTCAAGCATTCCCTAACTTCAAACTCCCATATCTCGCGAACGGATTGACGAACTCGAGAAATTCTTGTTGCATGTGAAAGTAGAAACTCGCCCGATTACAACGGTATGTGTATTTTTCCCCTAGGCCTTTGGAGTTATTGGTTTCGAGTATCAGACTTTCGAAAATTTTGATGGTTCCTCAAGCATTCCTCAACTTCAAACTCCCATATCTCGCGAACGGATTGACGAACTCGGAAATTTCTGTTGCATCTGAAAGCAGAAACTCGCCCGATTACAACGGTATGTGTATTTTTGCCCTAGATCATAGTAGTTATTGGTTTCGAGAATCAGACTTGTGAAAATTTTGATGGTTTCTCAAGCATTCCTTAACTTCAAACTCCCATTTCTCGCGAACGGATTGACGAACTCGATTATTTCCTGTTGCATCTGAAAGTAGAAAGTCGACCGATTACAATGGTGTGTGTAATTTTCCCCTAGGCCATTCCAGTTATTCGATTCTAGCATCAGAATTGCGAAAATTTTGATGGTTTCTCAACCATTCCTTAACTTCAAACCCCCATATCTCGCGAACGGATTGACGAACTCGAGAAATTCCTGTTCCATCTGAGAGTGGAAACTCGCCCGATTACAAAGGTATGTGTATTTTTCCCGTAGACCTTTGTAGTTATTGTTTTCGAGTATCAGACTTGCGAAAATTTTGATAGTTTCTCAACCCTTCCTTAAGTTCAAACTCCCATTTCTCGCGAACGGATTGACGAACTCGAGAAATTTCTGTTGCATCTTAAAGTAGAAACTCGCCCGATTACAAAGATATGTGTGTTTTTCACCTAGGCCTTTGTAGTTATTGGTTTCTGGTATCAGGCTTGCGAAAATTTTGATAGTTTCTCAACCATTCCTTAACTTCAAACTCCCATTTCTCGCGAACGGATTGACGAACTCGAGAAATTCCTGTTGCATCTGAAAGTAGAAACTCGCCCGATTACAACGGTATGTGTATTTTTCCCGTAGGCCTATGTAGTTGTTGGTTTCGAGTATCAGACTTTCGAAAATTTTGATGATTCCTCAAGCATTCCTCAACTTCAAACTCCCATATCTCGCGAACGGATTGACGAACTCGAGAAATTTCTGTTGCATCTGAAAGCAGAAACTCGCCCGATTACAACGGTGTGTGTATTTTTGCCCTAGATCATAGTAGTTCTTGGTTTCGAGTATCAGACTTGCGAAATTTTTGATGGTTTCTCAACCATTCCTTAATATCAAACTCCCATATCTCGCGAACGGATTGACGAACTCGAGAAATTCCTGTTGCATCTGAAAGTAGAAACTCGCCCGGTTACAAAGGTATGTGTATTTTTCCCGTAGGCCTTTGTAGTTATTGGTTTCGAGTATCAGACCAGCGAAAATTTTGATGATTTCTCAACCATTCCTTAACATCAAACTCCCATATCTCGCGAACAGATTGACGAACTCGCGAAATTCCTGTTGCATCTGAAACTAGAAACTCGCCCGATTACAATGGTGTGTGTACTTTTCCCCTAGGCCATTCCAGTTATTTGTTTCGAGTATCAGACCAGCGAAAATTTTGATGGCTTCCCAACCATTCCTTAATTTCAAACTCCCATATCTCGCGAACGGATTGACGAACTCGCGAAATTCCTGTTGCATCTGAAACTAGAAACTCGCCCGATTACAATGGTGTGTGTACTTTTCCCCTAGGCCATTCCAGTTATTGGTTTCGAGTATCAGACCAGCGAATATTTGATGGTTTCTCAACCATTCCTTAACTTCAAACTCCCATATCTCGCGAACGGATTGACGAACTCCATTAGTTCCTGTTGCATCTGAAAGTCGAATCTCGCCCGATTACAATGGTGTGTGTACTTTTCCCCTAGGCCATTCCAGTTATTGGTTTCGAGTATCAGACCAGCGAAAATTTTGATGGTTTCTCAACCATCCCTTAACTTCAAACTCCCATATCTCGCGAAAGGATTGACGAACTCGATTATTTCCTGTTGCATCTGAAAGTAGAAAGTCGACCGATTACAATGGTGTGTGTACTTTTCCACTAGGCCATTCCAGCTATTCGTTTCTAGCATCAGAATTGCGAAAATTTTGATGGTTTCTCAACCATTCCTTAACTTCAAACTCCAATATCTCGCGAACGGATTGACGAACTCGAGAAATTCCTGTTCCATCTGAGAGTGGAAACTTGCCCGATTACAAAGGTATGTGTATTCTTCCCGTAGGCCTTTGTAGTTATTGGTTTCGAGTATCAGACTTGCGAAAAATTTGATCGTTTCTCAACCATTCGGTAGCATCAAACTCCCGTATCTCGCGAACGGGTTGACGAACTCTAGAAATTCCTGTTGCATCTGAAAGTAGAAACACGCCCCATTACAATGGTGTGTGTACTTTTCCCCTAGACCATTCCAGCTATTGGTTTCGATTATCAGACTTGCGAAAATTTTGATGGTTTCTCAACCATTCCATATATCCAAACTCCCATATCTCGCGAACGGGTTGACGAACTCGAGAAATTCATGTTGCTTCTGAAAGTAGAAACTCGCCCGATTACAATGGTGTGTGTACTTTTTCCCTAGACCATTCCAGTTATTGGTTTCGAGTATCAGACTTTCGAAAATTTTGATGGTTTCTCAACCATTCCCTAAGTTCACACTTCCATACCTCGCGAACTGACTGACGAACTCGAGAATTTCCTATTGCATCTGAAAGCAGAAACTCGCCCGATTACAACGGTATGTGCATTTTTGCCCTAGGCCGTAGTAGTTATGGGTTTCAAGTATCAGACTTGCGAAAATTTTGATGGTTCCTCAACCATTCCTTAACTTCAAACATCCATATCTCGCGAACGGATTGACGAACTCGAGAAATTCCTGTTGCATCTGAAAGCAGAAACTCGCCCGATTACAATGGTATGTGTACTTTTCCCCTAGGCCATTCCAGTTATTGGTTTCGAGTATCAAACCAGCGAATATGTTGATGGTTCCTCAACCATTCCTTAACTTCAAACTCCCATATATCGCGAACGGATTGACGAATTCGAGAAATTCCTGTTGTATCTGAAAGTAGAAACACGCCCGATTACAAAGCTGTGTGTACTTTCCCCTAGGCCACTTCAGTTATTGTTATCGAATATCAGACTTGCGAAAATTTTGATGGTTTCTCAACCATTCCTTAACTTCAAACTCCCATATCTCGCGAACGGGTTGACGAACTCGAGAAATTCCTGTTGCATGTGAAAGTAGAAACTCGTCCGATTACAACGGTATGTGTATTTTTCCCCTAGGCCTTTGTAGTTATTGGTTTCGAGAATCAGACTTTCGAAAATTTTGATTGTTCCTCAAGCATTCCTTAACTTCAAACTCCCATATCTCGTGACCGGATTGACGAACTCGAGAAATTTCTGTTTCATCTGAAAGCAGAAACTCGCCCGATTAGAATGGTGTGTGTACTTTCCCCCTAGGCCACTCCAGTTATTGTTATCGAATATCAGACTTGCGAAAGTTTTGATGGCCTCTCAACCATCTCTTAACTCCCAACCCCGACATTTCGCGAACGGATTGACGAATCCGAATAATTTCTGTTGCATCTGAAAGTAGAAACTCTCCCAATTACAACGGTATGTGTATTTTGCCCCTAGGCCATTGTAGTTATTGTTATCGAATATCAGACTTGCGAAAATTTTGATGGTTTCGCAACCATCTCTTAACTCCAAACTCCTATATTTCGCGAAAGGATTGACGAACTCGAGAAATTCCTGTTCCATTTGAGAGTGGAAACTCGCCCGATTACAAAGGTATGTGTACTTTTCCCCTAGGCCACTCCAGTTATTGATTTCGAGTATCAGACTTGCGAAAATTTTGATGGTTCCTCAACCATTCCTTAACTTCAAACTCCCATATCTCGCGAACGGATGGACGAACTCGAGAAATTCCTGTTTCATCTGAAAGTAGAAACTCGCCCGATTACAAAGGTATGTGTACTTTTCCCCTAGGCCATTCCAGTTATTGATTTCGAGTATCAGACTTGCGAAAATTTTGATGGTTCTTCAATCATTCCTTAACTTCAAACTCCCATATCTCGCGAACGGATTGACGAAATCGAGAAATTCCTATTGCATCTGAAAGTAGAAACTCGCCCGATTACTCTGGTGTGTGTACTTTTCCCCTAGGCCATTCCAGTTTTTCGCTTCTAGCATCAGAATTGCGATAATTTTGATGGTTTCTCAACCACACCTTAACTTCAAACTCCCACATCTCGCGAACGGATTGATGAACTCGACAAATTCCTGTTGCATCCGAAAGAAGAAACACGCCAGATTACAAAGGTATGTGTATTTTTCATCTAGGCCATTGTAGTTATTGGTTTCGCGTATCAGACTTGCGAAAATTTTGATGGTTTCTCAAGCATTCCTTAACTTCAAACTCCCATACCTCGCGAACGGATTGGCGAACTCGAGAAATTCCTGTCGCATCTGAAAGTGGAAACTCTCCCGATTACAACGGTATGTGTATTTTTGCCCTAGGCCATTGTAGTTATTGGTTTCGGGTATCAGACTTGCGAAAATTTTTATGGTTTCTCAACCATTCCTTAACACCAAACACCCATATCTCTCGAACGGATTGACGAACTCGAGAATTTCCTATTGCATCTGAAAGCAGAAACTCTCCCGATTACAAAGGTATGTGTATTTTTGCCCTAGGCCTTGGTAGTTATTGGTTTCGAGTACCAAACTTGCGAAAATTTTGGTGGTTTCTCAACCATTCCTTAACACCAAACTCCCATATCTCTCGAACGGATTGACGAACTCGAGAATTTCCTATTGCACCTGAAAGCAGAAACTCGCCCGATTACAACGGTATGTGTATTTTTGCCGTAGGCCATAGTAGTTATTGGTCTCGAATATCAGACTTGCGAAAATTTTGATGGTTTCTCAACCATTCCTTAACTTCAAACTCCCATATCTCGCGAACGGATTGACGAAATCGAGAAATTCCTCTTGCATCTGAAAGTAGAAACTCGCCCGATTACTCTGGTGTGTGTACTTTTCCCCTAGGCCATTCCAGTTTTTCGTTTCTAGCATCAGAATTGCGATAATTTTGATGGTTTCACAACCACTCCTTAACTTCAAACTCCCATATCTCGCGAACGGATTGACGAACTCGAGAAATTCCTGTTGCATCCGAAAGAAGAAACACGCCAGATTACAAAGGTATGTGTATTTTTCATCTAGGCCATTGTAGTTATTGGTTTCGCGTATCAGACTTGCGAAAATTTTGATGGTTTCTCAAGCATTCCTTAACTTCAAACTCCCATACCTCGCGAACGGATTGGCGAACTCGAGAAATTCCTGTCGCATCTGAAAGTGGAAACTCGCCCGATTACAATGGTGTGTGTCCTTTTTCACTAGGCCATTCCAGTGGTTGGTTTCGAGTATCAGACTTGCGAAAATTTTTATTGTTTCTCAACCATGCCTTAACTTCAATCTCCCACATCTCTCGAACGGATTGACGAACTCGAGAATTTCCTATTGCATCTGAAAGCAGAAACTCTCCCGATTACAACGGTATGTGTATTTTTGCCCTAGGCCATTGTAGTTATTGGTTTCGGGTATCAGACTTGCGAAAATTTTTATGGTTTCTCAACCATTCCATAACACCAAACACCCATATCTCTCGAACGGATTGACGAACTCGAGAATTTCCTATTGCATCTGAAAGCAGAAACTCTCCCGATTACAACGGTATGTGTATTTTTGCCCTAGGCCATTGTAGTTATTGGTTTCGGGTATCAGACTTGCGAAAATTTTTATGGTTTCTCAACCATTCCTTAACACCAAACTCCCATATCTCTCGAACGGATTGACGAACTCGAGAATTTCCTATTGCACCTGAAAGCAGAAACTCGCCCGATTACAACGGTATGTGTATTTTTGCCCTAGGCCATAGTAGTTATTGGTCTCGAATATCAGACTTGCGAAAATTTTGATGGTTTCTCAACCATTCCTTAACTTCAAACTCCCATATCTCGCGAACGGATTGACGAAATCGAGAAATTCCTCTTGCATCTGAAAGTAGAAACTCGCCCGATTACTCTGGTGTGTGTACTTTTCCCCTAGGCCATTCCAGTTTTTCGCTTCTAGCATCAGAATTGCGATAATTTTGATGGTTTCTCAACCACTCCTTAACTTTAAACTCCCATATCTCGCGAACGGATTGACGAACTCGAGAAATTCCTGTTGCATCTGAAAGTAGGAACACGCCCGATTACAAAGGTATGTGTATTTTTCCCCTAGGCCATTGTAGTTATTGGTTTCGCGTATCAGACTTGCGAAAATTTTGATGGCTTCTCAAGCATTCCTTAACATCAAACCCCCCTATCTCGCGAACGGATTGACGAACTCGAGAAGTTCCTGTTGCATCTGAATGTAGAAACACGCCCGATTACAAAGGTATGTGTATTTTTGCCCTAGGCCATAGTAGTCATTGGTCTCGAATATCAGACTTGCCAAAATTTTGATGGTTTCTCAACCATTCCTTAACTTCAAACTCTCTTATCTCGCGAACGGATTGACGAACTCGAGGACTTCCGGTTGCATCTGGAAGTAGAAACTCGCCCGATTACAACGGTATGTGTATTTTTCCCCTAGGCCATTGTAGTTATTGGTTTCGAGTATCAGACTTGCGAAAATTTTGATGGTTTCTCAACCACTCCTTAACTTTAAACTCCCATATCTCGCGAACGGATTGACGAACTCGAGAAATTCCTGTTGCATCTGAAAGTAGGAACACGCCCGATTACATGGTTTTGTGTATTTTTGCCCTAGGCCTTTGTAGTTATTTGTTTCGAGTATCAGACTTGCGAAAATTTTGTTGGTTTCTCAACCATTCCTTAACTTCAAACTCCCATATCTCGCGAACGGAATGACGAACTCGAGAAATTCCTGTTGCATCTGAAAGTAGAAACTCGCCCGATTACAATGGTGTGTGTTCTTTTCCCCTAGCCCTTTCCAGTTATTGGTTTCGAGTATCAGACCAGCGAAAATTTTGATGGTTTCTCAACCAATCCTTAACTTCAAACTCCCATATCTCGCGAACGGAGAGACGAACTCGAGAAATTCCTGTTGCATCTGAAACAGAAACTCGCCCGGATACAATGGTGTGTGTATTTTTCCCCTAGGCCATTGTAGTTATTGGTTTCGGGTATCAGACTTGCGAAAATTTTTATGGTTTCTCAACCATTCCTTAACACCAAACTCCCATATCTCTCGAACGGATTGACGAACTCGAGAATTTCCTATTGCACCTGAAAGCAGAAACTCGCCCGATTACAAAGGTATGTGTATTTTTCCCCTAGGCCATTGTAGTTATTGGTTTCGCGTATCAGACTTGCGAAAATTTTGATGGCTTCTCAAGCATTCCTTAACATCAAACCCCCCTATCTCGCGAACGGATTGACGAACTCGAGAAGTTCCTGTTGCATCTGAATGTAGAAACACGCCCGATTACAAAGGTATGTGTATTTTTGCCCTAGGCCATAGTAGTCATTGGTCTCGAATATCAGACTTGCCAAAATTTTGATGGTTTCTCAACCATTCCTTAACTTCAAACTCCCATATCTCGCGAACGGATTGACGAACTCGAGAAATTCCTGTTGCATCTGAAACAGAAACTCGTCCGATTACAATGGTATGTGTATTTTTGCCCTAGGCCTTTGTAGTTATTTGTTTCGAGTATCAGACTTGCGAAAATTTTGTTGGTTTCTCAACCATTCCTTAACATCAAACTCCCATATCTCGCGAACGGAATGACGAACTCGAGAAATTCCTGTTGCATCTGAAAGTAGAAACTCGCCCGATTACAATGGTGTGTGTTCTTTTCCCCTAGCCCTTTCCAGTTATTGGTTTCGAGTATCAGACCAGCGAAAATTTTGATGTTTTCTCAACCATTCCTTAACTTCAAACTCCCATATCTCGCGAACGGATTGACGAACTCGAGGACTTCCGGTTGCATCTGGAAGTAGATACTCGCCCGATTACAACGGTATGTGTATTTTTGCCCTAGGCCGTAGTAGTTATTGGTTTCGAGTATCAGACTTGCGAAAATTTTGTTGGTTTCTCAACCATTCCTTAATTTCATACTCCCATACCTCGCGAACGGATTGACGAACTCGAGAAATTCCTGTTGCATCTGAAAGCAGAAACTCGCCCCATTACAACGGTGTGTGTACTTTTCCCCTAGGCCATTCCAGTTATTGGTCTCGAGTAACAGACTTGCGAAAATTTTGATGGTTTCTCAACCACTCCTTAACTTCAAACTCCCATATCTCGCGAACAGATTAACGAACTCCAGAATTTCCTATTGCATCTGAAAGCAGAAGCTCGCCCGATTACAACGGTATGTGTATTTTTGCCCTAGGCCATTGTAGTTATTGGTTTCGCGTATCAGACTTGCGAAAATTTTGATGGTTTCTCAAGCATTCCTTAACTTCAAACTCCCATGTCTCGCGAACGGATTGAGGAACTCGAGAAATTCCTGTTGCATCGGAAAGTAGAAACTCGCCCGATTACAACGGTATTTGTGTTTTGCCCCTAGGCCATTGTAGTTATTGGTTTCGAGTATCAGATTTACGAAAATTTTGATGGTTTCTCAAGCATTCCTTAACTTCAAACTCCCATGTATCGCGAACGGATTGAGGAACTCGAGAAATTCCTGTTGCATCTGAAAGTAGAAACTCGCCCGATTACAACGGTATTTGTGTTTTTCCCCTAGGCCTCTGTAGTTATTGGTTTCGAGTATCAGATTTGCGAAAATTTTGATGGTTTCTCAACGATTCCTTAAATTCAAACTCCCATACCTCGCGAACGGATTGGCGAACTCGAGAAATTCCTGTTGCATCTGAAAGTGGAAACTCGCCCGATTACAATGGTGTATGTACTTTTCCCCTAGGCCATTCCAGTTATAGGTTTCGAGTATCAGACCAGCGAAAATTTTGATGGTTTCTCAAACATTCCGTAACTTCAAACTCCCATACCTCGCGAACGGAATGACGAACTCGAGAAATTCCTGTTGCATCTGAAAGTAGAAACTCGCCCGATTACAACGGTATGTGTATTTTTGCCCTAGGCCATTGTAGTTATTGGTTTCGGGTATCAGACTTGCGAAAATTTTTATGGTTTCTCAACCATTCCTTAACACCAAACACCCATATCTCTCGAACGGATTGACGAACTCGAGAATTTCCTATTGCATCTGAAAGCAGAACCTCTCCCGATTACAACGGTATGTGTATTTTTGCCCTAGGCCATTGTAGTTATTGGTTTCGGGTATCAGACTTGCGAAAATTTTTATGGTTTCTCAACCATTCCTTAACACCAAACTCCCATATCTCTCGAACGGATTGACGAACTCGAGAATTTCCTATTGCACCTGAAAGCAGAAACTCGCCCGATTACAACGGTATGTGTATTTTTGCCCTAGGCCATAGTAGTTATTGGTCTCGAATATCAGACTTGCGAAAATTTTGATGGTTTCTCAACCATTCCTTAACTTCAAACTCCCATATCTCGCGAACGGATTGACGAAATCGAGAAATTCCTCTTGCATCTGAAAGTAGAAACTCGCCCGATTACTCTGGTGTGTGTACTTTTCCCCTAGGCCATTCCAGTTTTTCGCTTCTAGCATCAGAATTGCGATAATTTTGATGGTTTCTCAACCACTCCTTAACTTTAAACTCCCATATCTCGCGAACGGATTGACGAACTCGAGAAATTCCTGTTGCATCTGAAAGTAGGAACACGCCCGATTACAAAGGTATGTGTATTTTTCCCCTAGGCCATTGTAGTTATTGGTTTCGCGTATCAGACTTGCGAAAATTTTGATGGCTTCTCAAGCATTCCTTAACATCAAACCCCCCTATCTCGCGAACGGATTGACGAACTCGAGAAGTTCCTGTTGCATCTGAATGTAGAAACACGCCCGATTACAAAGGTATGTGTATTTTTGCCCTAGGCCATAGTAGTCATTGGTCTCGAATATCAGACTTGCCAAAATTTTGATGGTTTCTCAACCATTCCTTAACTTCAAACTCTCTTATCTCGCGAACGGATTGACGAACTCGAGGACTTCCGGTTGCATCTGGAAGTAGAAACTCGCCCGATTACAACGGTATGTGTATTTTTCCCCTAGGCCATTGTAGTTATTGGTTTCGAGTATCAGACTTGCGAAAATTTTGATGGTTTCTCAACCACTCCTTAACTTTAAACTCCCATATCTCGCGAACGGATTGACGAACTCGAGAAATTCCTGTTGCATCTGAAAGTAGGAACACGCCCGATTACATGGTTATGTGTATTTTTGCCCTAGGCCTTTGTAGTTATTTGTTTCGAGTATCAGACTTGCGAAAATTTTGTTGGTTTCTCAACCATTCCTTAACTTCAAACTCCCATATCTCGCGAACGGAATGACGAACTCGAGAAATTCCTGTTGCATCTGAAAGTAGAAACTCGCCCGATTACAATGGTGTGTGTTCTTTTCCCCTAGCCCTTTCCAGTTATTGGTTTCGAGTATCAGACCAGCGAAAATTTTGATGGTTTCTCAACCAATCCTTAACTTCAAACTCCCATATCTCGCGAACGGAGAGACGAACTCGAGAAATTCCTGTTGCATCTGAAACAGAAACTCGCCCGGATACAATGGTGTGTGTATTTTTCCCCTAGGCCTCTGTAGTTATTGGTTTCGAGTATCAGACTTGCGAAAATTTTGATGTTTTCTCAACCATTCCTTAACTTCAAACACCCATATCTTGCGAACGGTTGACGAACTCGTGAAATTCCTGTTGCATCTGAAACAGAAACTCGTCCGATTACAATGGTATGTGTATTTTTGCCCTAGGCCTTTGTAGTTATTTGTTTCGTGTATCAGACTTGCGAAAATTTTGTTGGTTTCTCAACCATTCCTTAATTTCAAACTCCCATATCTCGCGAACGGAATGACGAACTCGAGAAATTCCTGTTGCATCTGAAAGCAGAAACTCGCCCGGTTACAATGGTGTGTGCACATTTCTCCTAGGCCATTTCAATTATCGGTTTCGAGTACCAGACCAGCGAAAATTTTGATGGTTTCTCAACCATTCCTTAACTTCAAACTCCCATATCTCGCGAACGGATTGACGAACTCGAGAAATTCCTGTTGCATCTGAAACAGAAACTCGTCCGATTACAATGGTATGTGTATTTTTGCCCTAGGCCTTTGTAGTTATTTGTTTCGAGTATCAGACTTGCGAAAATTTTGTTGGTTTCTCAACCATTCCTTAACATCAAACTCCCATATCTCGCGAACGGAATGACGAACTCGAGAAATTCCTGTTGCATCTGAAAGTAGAAACTCGCCCGATTACAATGGTGTGTGTTCTTTTCCCCTAGCCCTTTCCAGTTATTGGTTTCGAGTATCAGACCAGCGAAAATTTTGATGTTTTCTCAACCATTCCTTAACTTCAAACTCCCATATCTCGCGAACGGATTGACGAACTCGAGGACTTCCGGTTGCATCTGGAAGTAGAAACTCGCCCGATTACAACGGTATGTGTATTTTTGCCCTAGGCCGTAGTAGTTATTGGTTTCGAGTATCAGACTTGCGAAAATTTTGTTGGTTTCTCAACCATTCCTTAATTTCATACTCCCATACCTCGCGAACGGATTGACGAACTCGAGAAATTCCTGTTGCATCTGAAAGCAGAAACTCGCCCCATTACAACGGTGTGTGTACTTTTCCCCTAGGCCATTCCAGTTATTGGTCTCGAGTAACAGACTTGCGAAAAATTTGATGGTTTCTCAACCACTCCTTAACTTCAAACTCCCATATCTCGCGAACAGATTAACGAACTCCAGAATTTCCTATTGCATCTGAAAGCAGAAGCTCGCCCGATTACAACGGTATGTGTATTTTTGCCCTAGGCCATTGTAGTTATTGGTTTCGCGTATCAGACTTGCGAAAATTTTGATGGTTTCTCAAGCATTCCTTAACTTCAAACTCCCATGTCTCGCGAACGGATTGAGGAACTCGAGAAATTCCTGTTGCATCTGAAAGTAGAAACTCGCCCGATTACAACGGTATTTGTGTTTTGCCCCTAGGCCATTGTAGTTATTGGTTTCGAGTATCAGATTTACGAAAATTTTGATGGTTTCTCAAGCATTCCTTAACTTCAAACTCCCATATCTCGCGAACGGAGAGACGAACTCGAG